>NC_012877.2:25971970-26102966 GCF_000003195.3 Sorghum bicolor
GATTTCTATAGAGCACTCACAGACTTTGAGGTGGATAATGCGGGAGTAATCTGGTTCAAGAACCGGTTAGTGGTTCCAAAGGTACCTGAGTTACGTCAGCAAATCCTAGATGAAGCTCATACCACGAGGTATTCTATTCATCCGGGAAGCAATAAGATGTATCAGGACCTGAAGCAAAGGTTTTGGTGGACAAAAATGAAGATAGAAATAGCTCGCTATGTGGCCCAATGTGACACCTGTCGAAAGGTCAAAGCCATTCATCTCAAATCCGCTGGGGAGTTGCAACCTTTGCCTATCCCCGCATGGAAATGGGATGACATAAGTATGGATTTCATAGTAGGATTGCCCAAGACGGCCAAGGGCTTTGATTCCATTTGGGTCATAGTAGATCGTCTCACCAAAACAGCACATTTTCTACCGGTCAAGCTATTGTATCCTGCCTCCACCTATGCTAAGATTTATTTCGATCGTATCCTAAGTCTGCATGGAGTGCCAAAGACAATAGTGTCAGATAGAGGCACACAATTTGTCTCCCAATTCTGGAAATGTTTACATGAGTCCTTGGGCACTAAGCTTTTACACAGCACAGCCTACCACCCTCAAACCGGTGGGCAAACTGAAAGGGTAAATCAAACCCTAGAAGATCTATTAAGATCTTGTGCCCTGAATTTTCCAGATAAGTGGGATGACTGCTTGCCTCTAGCAAAATTCTCCTATAATAATAGCTATCAAGAGAGTATCAAAATGGCTCCCTTTGAGGCACTGTATGGTCGCCGATGTCGAACTCCGTTACACTGGTCAGAACCTGGAGAAAGATGGTTCTTCGGAGTTGACTTAGTGAAAGAGACTGAGAACAAAGTGAAACAAATCCAAAATAACTTGAGAGTTGCTCAGTCCCGACAGAAAAGTTACGCTGATAAAAGACGTCGACCATTAAAGTTCACCCCAGGTGATCATGTGTATTTAAAAGTATCCCCAATGAAAGGAGTAAATCGTTTTGGTGTTAAAGGCAAGTTAGCGCCTCGTTACATTGGTCCATTTCCAATTATTGACCGATGTGGGCAGGTCGCTTACCGCCTTAAACTGCCCGAACGATTATCCGGGGTACATAATGTGTTCCATGTGTCTCAACTGAAAAAGTGTCTTCGGGTACCAGATCGAATTCAAGATATTGAAGATGTAAAGCTTGAACCAGATCTAACTTATTCGGAATATCCTATCCGAGTACTGGATCAAAAAGCTAGAGTTACTCGAAGGACAACCACCAAATGGTATAAGGTACAATGGAGCCAGCACTCTGAGGAAGAAGCCACCTGGGAATCTGAAGATTACTTGCTAGAGAATTTTCCTGAATTCTATGCTTCTCTTCAGGACCATATATGATAACCAGAGGATGTACTCTAGTAAAGAAACAGAGTCGCCAAAGCCATGTACTGAATGTACATATATGCATATAATGAAGTATTTTCCCCAACTCCTTGCCTTATGGAAAAGTTGAAGATGAAAGAGTTTTGACAAATTTCCTTTTCCATTACTTACCCTAAGGTTTTAAATCTCGGGGACGAGATTTCTTTAAGGGGGAAGGGCTGTAACATCCCTGATGTTACGGTTACTAAAAACGGATCATGTCATCATAAGCATTGTAAAGCATAATTGTTAAAGCACATTAGTATGCATCAACTTAAAATAAGTTTACTTTGATTGCTTGAGCTTAGGGAAGTAGAGTGTGCTTTTGTGGTGTGTTGTTGCTTAGGTGGTTGCTAAAACCCTAGGGTGGAAGTTTTCCGAAGAACTAGGGGGGGGAAAACCCTGATTTCTGGATCCTAGATTTGTCCCCTTTTTCATAAGTCAAAAACTAAGAAAAATTTGAGGTTGAGTTCAAAAGCAAAGTTGTAGCTCTTGGCAAGATGTACAACTTTGGTGTTTTGAGTTTTTGAAGTTTCAATACAAAATTCAAAGTAATTTTGAAAATACAGATTTCCAGAAAGTGTCCCCTTTTCCAACTTAAATCCCCAATTCAAAATCCATTTGGAATTTTGAAAAGTGGTCAACATGAAAGTTGTAGAGCACAAAAAGTTGAGCAACTTTCATGTTGGGAGTTTTTCAAGCTGTTATACAAAATCAAAAGTAATTTTGGAAGTTCTGTTTTGCCCCAATTCAAAAATTTGGAATTTCTTTGATTTGAGTTTGATTTTCAAACTGTTTTGGCCAAATTCACCCTGTTACACTCAAAATCAGCTCTGGTCACCTAAATATGATTTGTAGCTTATAAAATTTGGCACAACTTTTGTTTTGGTGGAAATTTGACTTTAGTTCAAATTTTGGTCGGATTTCACAAAGAGACAAACTGAGTGGATGAGGTTGGCTACAGTGATCGGCAGGGGGGGGTGCTCTGCCGCCGGGGCAGAGCCGCCTCCGCGCGCGCCGCCACGCAGCTGGCCACGCAGCTGCTTGCTGCTGAGCTTCGCGCGGACGACCTCATCCACATCACCTGTTCCGCCGCGTGGATAAAGCCTCGGTCGGCCGGGACATTCTTTTCTTTTCCTTGAACCTCATCGCCGACGAGCTCCCTGCGCCTCTCCAATTCGCCTCACTCGTTGCCGTTCCAAGCCACCTGAGCACCCCAGCGACTCCGCCTTGAACCCCGCCACCGATTGCGCCCCCAAACACACGCTCTATCCTACCGTAGTTCCAACCCGAGCTGTTTCCCTTCTCAACTCCGGCCGAGCGCCGCCGCGAGCACGTCACCGTGGCCAGCGTCAACCAGAGCCCCTCCGCCGCCGCTTCTTGCTCGGTTGAAGTCGTGGTGAGCCCCTGATGCTTTTGCGCTGCTCAAGTCGCGCTCTACTCGCTCGTAGTGGCCGGCGTCGGCTCGGCCGAGACGGCCGTCCGCCGTGTCCGTGGTCGCGGGGGCTAGGGAAGGAGAAAGGGGGTGCAAAGGGTGTCCAGAGATGCGCCTTGGGGTGGAGAACACGACCAAAGAATCGCAAGAGGCAGAGGGGGCGCAGATGGCTCGGTCGCGCCGTCGATTCGGCCGGCCGGAGCTTGAGGACGAAGCTGACAGCGGGGGCCCGCTGTCAGCGACGCCCTGAGAGGAGGCGAGGGCGCGGGCGCGGGAAGCGCTCGGGCCAGAGTGGACCGTGTCCACGCGGGCCGTCTGCGCGGCGCGTGAGCAGGCCGAGCGCGCGTGGGCCGGCTTGCGGGCCAAGTTCCAGGCCACCCGCTGCGCGAAAACCTTTTTCTTTTTCCTTTTTATGCAAATTTTGCTGGATGTTTGAAATTATGTGATAAATTGTGTGCTAATCCAAAAATAGTGAAACTTTTTGTATAGGTTCCAGACAATATAATGAGCATAGGAAAAATGTTAGAGTCTATTTCCTTGATAGTTTGCCTGTCCATAAAAATTGGCTTTTTAATTAATAAATAAAACTTCTAGGAATTTTAATAATTTATTTGTATGTCCAAAAATCACCAAAAATTGTGGGGAGCCTCTGAATATTATTCCCTGGCTCCACACAAAATTTGGTGGCATTTGGATAATGTTTGATTAAAATATTAATAAACCCTTATTTAATACTTAAGTAATAATTCCAAAATAATTAAATAGTGATTAGTTAAATCCTCATAGTTAAGGTTGAGTGATTTTGGATTGTGTGATGACCTGAGGTCATTAACCCTAATGACCTTTGGCATTTAATTATTGTTTAGCCTTAATGCTTAATTACTGTCATTAGTAATTAATTAAGAATTAATTAAAGTAAATAGGGTTAATAATTAATTAATTTAAGATAAGTATGAATTAAATAAAGTCTTAGTTTACTGATGCAACCTCTTGGGTAAAGACACTAAGTTGTTAAACAACTTTATTTATTAATTATTCTGTATTGCATCAAGAAGGCGAGTTGTACTTGATTTAGCCCTTCTTGCATAATTGTCATACGCATATCATGAGCATTCATCATTTTGCGTATAGTGCACGTGACCGAAGGAGCGCCCGTTGAACCGAACCCCGAGGTCGGTGCTCCGTTCGAGGAAGTCGGATCCGAGACTTGGGAAGTCTCCGAGGGTCCCTCTCTGCCCTGCAACCAAGGCAAGCCCCGGATGCATTAACCCCTCCTTGGATGTTTTAAATCTTTTATCACTTATGAATTGAAAATGCTGCATTAGGTAGTTGAGAATTGGGTTAACCTACTTGCTGCATTTACTACCTTGATATCTGTTATCCTGTCCTTGACACCTGTTTTATTTTAAAACTGCGTAGCGATGCTTAGCCCTGCTACTAGATAGGTTTTCAAACAAGAAAGTTTGAAGGGTTGTTGTGGGATACACTTATGATCAATGATGTTTCAATTTGAGACCGGTCGGTGGACTTGCTCTAAGAATGGAGTCTTAAAGTAGTGTCTCCAACTGTGTTGATTAAGGACCGTTCCGTTGATGGCCTGCTGGGTTGAGAATTTATAGTACTAGCCACTTACCTACGGTAAGCCCAGTCTTGTAATCCCTCGACGCGAACAGCTACTCGCGCACTGGGAGTGGAAAGATGGCGAGAGTAGTGTGTACCCACCTTACGGATCTGAGATGACCGGAAAACATCTAGATCGGCTGTAGGATGGTGGAGTACTGTGCTCTCGGGTGCCGCGAACCTGGTCAAATTTGGGGAGAGCTTGATTTGGGTCGACATATGCAAGATTTGGTTCTACATATGTCGGGTGGTTAGGAACTCCAGCTGGATTGCTAAGCGATTCGAATCGTCGTTGCTCCCCGATTGGGAGACTCAATTCCTTCGACCCTCATCGTAGCTAAATATGCAACTAAGTGATAAAATGAGAAAAGGGAAAATGTCTCATGAGGTTCGGATCCCAATTCCCGGACTCATAGCGACATGAAGCTATGGCCATCGATAACTAATACTTTATGATAGGACTAGGAACTCATGGATTCGTCTGTGAGGAATAACTAGTAAAACTGTCCTCGAACTCCTCGGCCTCTGCGAGGGAGGAATTCGGGGTAAAACTTGAAAATAAGGATGCACTACTAGTAAGCTTTTACGCAAAACACTTTGACTCCTTGCTCAGCCACCCCTTGTCTACCCTAAGCCTGCATCCCTAAATTCTCCTCTTTTCCCGTCGGATAAGTCTTGTTGAGTACTCCCGTACTCAGGGTTTCGATACCCCTGTTGCAGGTGAAGCACAGGAGCCGACCTGTTTCGGACCCTGTTGTGTGACCGTCGTTGAGGTTGACGACGAAGAAGAGTGAGCACGACCCATGGGCAGGGTCTGTAATTTTGTTCTGTCTATGCTAAAGTTTCAGTTGCTCCGCTGGACCAGGCTTGTAATAACACTCTATTATCTGGAAGAACTCCTTTTATAAATTAAGTTATGTAATACTTCCGCTGTTTACTCTGAAATATTATTTTGGTCTTGTGTCGTTGAGTTACTGCTTTATCTTCGCAACGAATGATCCTGGTGTTAAGGTGGCCACTTGCTATCCTGTAAGGGCGAGAAGAAACAGTTCTCGTTGTTTGACCATTACCAGTGGTCCGGACGAGCCAGCTTGGTACGCCACAGGTAGCAGTGGAATGAGCGCCCAGCAATGCTCATCGGACTTCTAAAGTGGGAGGACTCCCGGCATCACCGTCAGAGGTCCTTAGGACAATGGCAGGTGTCGGTGGGCCCAAACACTCAGGAGGTTCTGCCACAAAACCATACACCTATCTTGCATCAAGATTAGCATTATCTCCAAACAGACCGAATGGAGCTTTCATTTGAGCCTCTTCACCTAGGAGTACCAACGGGAACTTCCACAATGGTTTCTAAGCCTATGGTGCACTGGGCGCAAATCATGCACCTATCTTGCACCAAAACAAATACTATCTCCAACTAGACCGAAGCGAGATTCCATATGACACACTTCATCTAGTAGTTCCATCAAGTGCTTATAGCAGTTCCATCTGGTGTGTCCAAATTGATTTCTAAGCATATGATACGTTCCATGCCAACCGTGCACCTGTCTTGCATCAAGATTAGAACTATCTCCAAACAGACCAAACCAAGCTTCCACTTGAGCCTCTTCACCAAGGAGTACCATCGGGTGCGTCCAAAATGGTTTCTTAGATTATGGTGCATTACTTGCAAATTGTGCACCTATCTTACATCAAAACTAACACTATCTCCAAATGAACCGAAGCAAGATTCCATATGACACAAATCATCTAGGAGTTCGATCGGGTGTCCAAATTGATTTTCGAGTATATGATACGTTCCACGCAAACCATGCACCTATCTTGCCTTAAGATTAGCAATATCTGAAACAAACCAAACCAAGCTTTCACTTGAGCCTCTTCACCTAGAAGTACCATAGGGTGCTTGAAAGGTCCTTGTTTGGTTTTGGTAATTGAGTGACAACTTAGGTGAACTAATAGTGTTTATGTGAGATACATAGGTGATTAGTCCACAGGTGATGATATGATGATGGAGGAGCTCATTGCATATGAGACATGACATGGAGTCATGTGACCAAGGTGGAGAAGATCAAGATGAGGCTTGGCTCGATGGACCGGTTGCAAGCGTGAAGGGCAAGTCGGAGGCTTTGAAGCGAGGGACCACGTGTGACGGTGAAGCTTGAGCAAGACTTGACGCCGATGGATTGAGGCAACGATGAAGAGCAAGTGAGGTCAAGATCGATGAACCAATACGGTCACGTGATGATATGAAGTGGATCATATCAATTGGTGATTGGTTGGTGCATGTGTTGCATCAACATTGGAGGAGATGGAATGGAAAGCGCAAGGCAAAGGTATAACCTAGGGCTTTTCCATTTCACCGGTCATAGGTGTGTAGAGAAGTTTATGACCGGATTTAGGATAGATGGCCGTACTATCAAGAGGGGCAAACTTGTTTGCATATCGGTCATCTAGTGCCACTTGAGCGATCTAACTTTGCATACGTGTTAGGATAGAGTGGCGTGGCAAGTTGAGAGGCTAACTCCTTTGGGAAAATGTTTGTGAAAATGCTAACACACTTGCACATGGAGGTGTACACTTGGTGGTGTTGGCACATTTACAAAGGAGGTGGAGTTCCTAGGGTTGAGAGGGGTTTGGGTTCCTCTCTCCCTCCCGCCGAGCTTGCGAGGCGAGATTCGGTGCTTTTGAGAAAATTAAGTGCATATTTTATATTGCGCCGGTGGGAATTTTGGAGAAGTCGCGGGAGTGACGCACTACGTGGAGGCACCGGACGCTGGCCTTTAGCGTCCGGTGTATTGTTGGGTCTGTCCAGAGTGCACCGGACGCACCGGAGTGAGTCCGGTGCTCAGCGTCCGGTGTGCGGGCGGTTTGGTGACCCTCTCTGCGCATGAGTCCGGTGAGCACCGGACGCTCAGGGTGCGTCCGGTGAGCCACGTCCGGTGACCCTGCGTGTTTTCAGACCTCTCTGAGTTTAGGACTGGTGTGCACCGGACGCGTCCGGTGGGAACTTGCTCAGCGTCCGGTGGCTCGCGTCCAGTGACCCTGCGAGTTTGCAGAGCTCTCTGTGCACGAGTCCGGTGTGCACCGGACGCGTCCGGTGTGACGCAGCAGAGCGTCCGGTGGTGCTGTGCAGGCGCGCGTGCGCAGTAGCCGTTGGGAGCAATGGTCGAGTTCAAACGGCTAGTGACACGTGGCTGACCCTTGAGCACCGGACGCTAGGAGTTGAGCGTCCGGTGGTTCCCTGTGACCGTCCGGTGCCCTTGCGTTTTGCCCAGTGAAGGGGCAACAACTAGTTTAGCCCTTGGGGCTATAAATAGAAGTGGTGGCCGGCCTTGGCTGGCAGAGAGAACCCTTGGGACTTAGTGTCCATGCTTGGGGAGTGCTAGGAAAGCCTCTAACTCACTTGTGCTTGCAAGAGTGCGAATCAATAGCGAGTGAGTGATTCTAGTGCGTTGCATTGAGAGATTGCATCGAGTGGCACTAGGTGTTCGTGTTGCAAGCCGGTGGTGCTTGTTACTCTTAGAGGTTGCCACGTCCTAGATGGCTTGGTGGCTTGTGACTCCGTCGAAGCACGCAAGGAGATTGTGCGGTGCTTCGGAGAAGAGATTGTGAGGGGTACGGTGCTCACCCCGCGGGGATCACGAAGAGAAACTCTAGTTGAGCGAGACGTGAAGAGCGACAAGTGGTCCGGCCGGGTCAAGTGCTAGAGCTTGTGGTAAGCACTCCACGTGGGAGAGTGTGACTTGCGGGTCACCACTAGCAAGAGGACCGGCGGCAACCTTGGAGCTTGTGTCAACGGGGACATAGCTTGGTGGCAACCAAGTGAACCTCGAAAGAAAATCATCGTGTCAACTTTGTTCTGCCCGTTGGTTTGCAAGTCCCTAACACAAGCTTGTTCTAACTTTCATATACTTGTGCTTGTGTAGTTGCTCTTGTAATTAGTTAGCTTGTGTAGCTTGCTAGTTACCTTCTTGCTTGTGTAGCTAGAAGTAGTTCCCTTGCGTGACTAATTTGGTTTGTGTAACCTTGTTAGTCACATTGCTTAGTTTGTGTAGTGTTGGGTATCTTAAACGCAAACAGAAAAATCTGCAAGCGCACGGATACCGATGTAGCCTTCACCTGGGAGTATTCCAGAGTATCGATTTTCCACAGAGAACGTGAGTGTACTAATTAAGATCCAAGATCGCCCAAGGATAACTATATAATTATTTTTGGTGGGAAGAGAGGAAGTTTCCTGAGAGTTCTCTAGTTGATCTAAGAATCAAGAATTACTTCAAGATTATATATATCGGGACATCAGAGCACTAACCACAGAAAGAGATGAGAAGGGGGCTAGGAAGGTCTGACTACGGTCCTACAAACACCGATACGAACGTGGTGGAATACGTCGACCGTTAGGGCTGTCACTACCCTAGGGCTACCACAACAATCCGTGGGATTGGGTGCAATTCCAGGTAATCGCAAGACTAAACACCACGTCTAATCTATTAATTACTACTCTAATGTTTCAAAGACTAGAGCACTTGATGCAAGCGGGAATCCAATAAATAACTTGAATGTAAATAAAAGTAATTAGAGAACTCAGGAGTTATGAATTGAAGAACCTGGAGAACGATGAAGAACGAACCAGATGCTGCAAAAGTACAATGTTGAGGAAGATCCGACAGATCCGGCTCCTCCTCCGCTCTCCTCTTCTCTCTCCCTATTTTCTAGATTACAACTAGAACTAACTAGAACTAGAACTAGAGGAACTAGAACTAGAACTAGATGAACTAGAACTAGATCTAGATGAACTAGAGGTAGAACTAGAAGAACTAGAGGGATCCTCTCTACTTGGATGAAGAATTGAAACCCTAACTTTGATTCTGTAGAAGAGGTATGATCTCCAGGGGCCAGGGGGTCTGGTTATATAGTCTTTTCAGATGAATCTGGGCCGTCGGATCAAACCGACATTGATCGCACGGTTTTCCTCGATCCTTTAGGTCGGTGGAGCATAATCCGCGAAACGTGTCCTGATTGGACACTGTAGCTGGGCGGGCGCCCAGGAGAGTTGGGCGGGCGCCCTGCCTCCGAGCCCGATCGGCCTCCCGTTCGTTCCCGTGGCTTCTGGAGTCTTCTAGATGGTAGAAAATTGCGCGGTACGTTAATATCTCTATGTAAACCCGACGTGTGGGCCTTTCTTCCGTATTTCCTGATAACCCCTTGCAGAAATAGACAAACACCAAAACTTGTGGAATTCTGTCAGATAAAACCCTAAGTCTAGGTGTTGGTTGCATTTGGATCCTTTTCCATGATTAGTTAATGGTTAATTGTGAGCATTAAGGACCGTCAACAAGCTCCCCCAAGCTTAACCTTTGCTCGTCCCTGAGCAAAGATGAACTCAAGAGTTTCTACAGTGGTTTCATAACTTAAAGATACACATGCGTTTAAACAAGATCTCATCTCTGGTTAGAGTAAACTGTTAAGAATTAAAACTTACTCATTTACCTTTCACCATGGGGCTTGTAACCGTCACTTGTGTCTTGAGCAGTTAAAAGATAGAACGGTCTAGTCAAGCACCATGTCTAATGTTCTTGATCAACTATAGCTCTAGAGTTTTTGCAGATTTTCAAATAAAACTCAGAGATTCCTTGTATGACTCTCTCTAGTCTCTCTTTTGTGGTATTTCTAGATCCTTACCAAGGCAGTATTGGTATATGCCTTCTCTCAAAGTATGTGGTATTTTTGGTATAAGGCATAGTGACATTGCCTTCTCTCTCACCCTACTCTAATAAGGCTTTTGATATCTGGAGCTCATAGGTGGGAGACAGCTAATACATACTTACAAGACATTTATTGTATAGTCAAACCATGGATCCAAAGAAACAAATCAATAAGTCAAATCAAGATGTGCATGTGTGGCGAATGAATGGTGTATGGTGATGATGGTGATAACAATGGTGAAAGTCTAATTCTACTTATGCTCTTTTGAGGGGATACATACCTTTCTTGCTCTGTTGAAACTTTCAGGGAGAATGAGATGCTCTATATTTTCTTTTTCTTTTCTCTCAAACGGGTATCTTGTACCCCTAATTCTACTGTCGGACACTTGTCCATTTTTACCTCTCGTCTCACTTTTTTTTTCTCTCTTTTTTTTCGAGGTTCCGGGCACTTGCCCCTTTTTATTTCCTCGTATACTTTTTTTTTCTTTTCTTTTTTTTAGAGCACTCATCTCACGAGATAATGTAGCAAGTGGTAGTAACAAGATAACTCGAGCATTTATTTCACAGGGAAGAACAGAAATAGGAAAATGTTTTTGGCTATTCTCTCCCGGATTAGGAGTAGAATATTTTTGGGTGGTTCTGGAGATGGAAATGGATGGATATATGTGGATGCATACTTCCGGAGTAGAAGCAGCATGTGTGAGTGAACGTGCAAGTGAATCTTGATTTAACCACATGACAAGCTCCTAAGGGTCTACACAGCTTGACCATACTCAATGCTCATAAGCAGTAAAAAGTAAATGTGTGGTTCATAGTCTAACAAGCATGTATATATGGCTATGGTAGGAATTTAAACTCTCATCATACAGGAACTCATCATGCAACATTTTAAAGATTTTCAAAGATAAAATTCTCCAGAATTCTAGCATCTCTAGGAACAGATAAACGGCAACTCAACCTTCCCATATCGTATCCGTTAACAACTTAGACTTTAGATCAAGTACTCTTCCCACAAGTTCAGGTTTAGAGCAAATCTTAATTAATAACAGTCATGCCTAAACTTGAGAGAGATTTCAATTTTTAGAACTAGTCATGACAGAGCAACCATTCATCATTTCCATGTGAGAGCTTATCATGAGGGTTCATAACAAACTTTATTTATTTATTTATTTAGCAAACTAAGCAAAGATATATATAAGCACAAAATCTTTATTTGGATTTTTATGATTATGCATCTTTTTATTATTTGAGTAAAGTATAAACGTGAGTAGAAACACTTAGCTGGATAAATGGGGGTGCTCTCCCCCAAGTTGGATTTTGACGTAATTCCTTTTGATGTAGCAGGTGGTGTAGGTGTATTTGAATGTCAGCAGTACCCTGACAGCGATTAGGATGTCCTCCGTCTGCTAGTCTTCTTTGATCCTTGAATTCTGTGGAGCTCAAATAGACAACAAAGCTTTGGGGAACTAGTTAAGTGTTAGCATAAGTATCTAGCCTTTATCATGTTGAGCCTCCTCAATAAATGTTACTCTCTTTAGTAGGATCATAAATTTATTTTTATAATTTTATTTTTACAGGACAGGAATATATTTATTTCATTTTTACGCCACCACGGTGAATGTACTTATGGGTTTTATGCCATGAGCATACTCACGTGGGGCTTACTATTTTTAACATTTTTGTTTTCTTTTCAAGATGATATGAACCTGATTAACTAAGCAAACTATTTTAAATAATTAAAAGGAAAAAGATAACTACCAAGTTTACCTCTTGCCAAGGTGTTCGGTGTTTTTAAGTCCTCCGAACAGGACTCTCCGTTTTCTCAGTCGTCCTAGGATTCGCTGGATGGCGTAGTCGGTGGTTCCGGCAGCGCCTGCTCTTCATGTATAACTATCTTCTCTTTCCATACCTGACTCGGTGCTACGGTCTCCTCAGGACAGTTCTGTTCAAGTTGTATGTCTTCAGACCTTACAACTTCTCCTTCATAGTCTACCCATCCGTCCTTGCTGATTTGCCTCCTCTGGTTGCGGTTGCGTCATCGTCTTCTTGTCCTGACCTGCTTAGAGTCTTCAACTAATGGTTAAGGTCAGTAAAATAGCAGCGTACCTTCTCAGAGGGGAAATGCATGTGGACTTCTCGGGTTTCAATGTAGATGATTGCTTTAACGGTGCTAAGGAACGGTCTCCTAAGGATGATGGGTGGATCATACTCGTCTTCTCCCATGTCAATAACCTTCAATCTTTAAGAATGTCTGATCTGCCATCTGGAGCTGAATGTATGTCGGTTTTAGGGGCATGGTTCCGAATAGGAGCTGATAGGTGACTGGCGGCCATTATGTCGACGCCGGATCCGGTGTCGTAGAGTGTCTTCTGAAAAGAATATCCGTTGATTGTGCACTCGATGCTTAGAACACCAGGGTCGTCCTTCTTGATCAAGAAAGGTGACTTGAGTTGACGATCTTGACCTCCTTGAGCTGCAGTGACCATCTTAGCTGACTCGGTACACATTTGCTTGTTCTTGTTCCTCCTGTTGATCCTTTCCTTGGTTCATGTCAGGATTGCTCTGGGATTTGTGTAGTCTTGTTTCTTGAAGGAAAACATCTCCTTCTTCCCCTTGATGTAGAAACTGATCTTGGCAGCACTAGCGTAGATGACAGCTCCCAAGGTGTTCAAGAATGGCCTCCCTAGGATGATGGGTGCCCTCTCATCAGTATCAGTCTCTATCACCATGAAGTCTGTTGGAGCGTATAAGGTACCAACTTGGACGTAGAGGTTCTTCAATATTCTCTTTGGGAAACTTAGTGTCTGATATGCAAGCTGCAAACACATGGTTGTTTCATGCCGATGGAGATCGGGATGACGGTGCGTCCTGGATCGTCTCTCTTGACCGACAGAAGGTCAGTAATTACTTCCACAACGGGGTTACTCCAGTAGTTACATGCTCAAGCATCTCAGGGCAGTGATTGCCTGAGTGTCCAGTATCTCCAGTGTGTTTGTGCTCCTAGATCTAGGTTCTTCACTTGGTGGAGTCTGGGAGTTATTAAAGTCCTTCATATTTTGCTCGAAGTGTACCTGCTCATAGAGACAAGGCAGAGATCAAGTGCATGGGCCCTGTTGGTGGAAAACACCAACAGAACCAAAAGTGTATTTGTTCTTCTCTAACCTTAAGCATAGTGAGCAAGACAAAGTTGATGGATAATAAGATCATGAGTGTAGCATTTAAAACATTTGTCAGATCAGATTGCTCAACCTTATGGAAAGATAATCTATCTATATATATGTTTTGTTTATATCTTCCAAAGATTGAGTGTGCAACATTTTAGCTAATAAGATTAGGAGTGTGGGATCACAAAGGTGGAAGGACTAAACATGTTGAATCTATTGGGTTGGTTAATCTAGAGTTGTAAATCATACATGTTTGTCTCTTTATTCATGTGAACGCCAAAACCAAGGAGAAGCTTATAAAAGTGATAGTCAAGTACTTTAAGATGTTACCTTACTTGAAGAGTGATGGTACAGTATTACATTGTGGAAGCTTTCCTCTCTTAGCGGTTGTGCATCGTGTTTGTGGCACCTCCATGGATCATCTCTTGTGAGCTATACCTCCTTGTGTAGATTGTTAAACTTCATGTGTCTCTCTCTTTGTCTCCAATGTGAGTTTATCTCTGGACTTCCCAGGTCGATATTGAAAGTTTTCCTGCAGGGGTTAGTCCAACAAAATATCCAATATCTACTATAGCATACTATCGGCTCAAAAATCAACCTAGACACCATGTCTAATTTGATTCAGGAGGTTATTTTAACCTAAGCACCATGCTTAATTTAAAACCCCTTGGAAGTAAGATCATCATTCCTAACTAAGCACCATGCTTAATTAAGAGATAAATGAAACTACTCCAAACCTAGACATATACTAAAGCAAATAAAGGTAGCATGAGAGCATTTATAGAGATCTACTCAAATGGAGATGAAGTAGTGTGATTAGTATTTAACAAATTGAGCATGTCTCAAAGGTAGGGACAACCAACATAGCAACATGGCAAATGATGTTTTTATGTAAAGTACTCCCCCAAGCTTGAATTTTGCAAAATTCAAGTTTGGATGAATTTAATTCAATGTTGTATGATGATTGGTTGTACATACCTTGTGCTTGTCATTCATCCGATCTTCTTGCTCCAATCCTAGAAAGGTTAGTGACAAGAATACCCGAAGGAATATTTTTACAATTATCCTTATATGCTCAAAACACAAGGTAATGTTGCAAATAATTAAAAACTCATGTTACAATCTGATCAGTGCTTGTTTTAGGACACTAAGCTTGTCCTTGGGAAACCATCAATTTATGTCGGCGAAGTGGTTTCCCCTCCAACGCTGACCTATATCAAGATCAACTCAACGAGATCTGCAAAATTTATTATAGACATATGCATCGACAATCGCCCTTTTAAAGTTTTTATAAATAGAAAGGATGAGGGGGTTGGAGATCTCGAATGTGGTGATGTTGGAGAGACCAATGGATTGTGAAGATGTTGCATATGAGCATGGAGTAAATGAAGTGGCTATGAAATAAATTCCATGATCATTAATTCTTAGAGTGAAATCCATGTGGTATGGTGAAAATGATAAGGTGAGTGTGGTAAAAAAAGGAAAAGAAAAAGGATACACGGATGACTTGGTTCGAAACTAGCACAGCTACCGTTCCCCGGCAACGGCGCCAGAAAGCTTGTTGGGTATTTTAAACGCAAACAGAAAAATCCGCAAGCGCACGGATACCGATGTAGCCTTCACCCGGGAGTATTCCAGAGTATCGATTTTCCACAGAGAACGTGAGTGTACTAATTAAGATCCAAGATCGCCCAAGGATAACTATATAATTATTTTTGGTGGGAAGAGAGGAAGTTTCCTGAGAGTTCTCTAGTTGATCTAAGAATCAAGAATTACTTCAAGATTATATATATTGGGACATCAGAGCACTAACCACAGAAAGAGATGAGAAGGGGGCTAGGAAGGTCTGACTACGGTCCTACAAACACCGATCCGAACGTGGTGGAATACGTCGACCGTTAGGGCTGTCACTACCCTAGGGCTACCACAACAATCCGTGGGATTGGGTGCAATTCCAGGTAATCGCAAGACTAAACACCACGTCTAATCTATTAATTACTACTCTAATGTTTCAAAGACTAGAGCACTTGATGCAAGCGGGAATCCAATAAATAACTTGAATGTAAATAAAAGTAATTAGAGAACTCAGGAGTTATGAATTGAAGAACCTGGAGAACGATGAAGAACGAACCAGATGCTGCAAAAGTACAATGTTGAGGAAGATCCGACAGATCCGGCTCCTCCTCCGCTCTCCTCTTCTCTCTCCCTATTTTCTAGATTACAACTAGAACTAACTAGAACTAGAACTAGAGGAACTAGAACTAGAACTAGATGAACTAGAACTAGATCTAGATGAACTAGAGGTAGAACTAGAAGAACTAGAGGGATCCTCTCTACTTGGATGAAGAATTGAAACCCTAACTTTGATTCTGTAGAAGAGGTATGATCTCCAGGGGCCAGTGGGTCTGGTTATATAGTCTTTTCAGATGAATCTAGGCCGTCGGATCAAACCGACATTGATCGCACGGTTTTCCTTGATCCTTTAGGTCTGTGGAGCATAATCCGCGAAACGTGTCCTGATTGGACACTGTAGCTGGGCGGGCACCCAGGAGAGTTGGGCGGGCGCTCTGCCTCCGAGCCCGATCGGCCTCCCGTTTGTTCCCGTGGCTTCTGGAGTCTTCTAGATGGTAGAAAATTGCGCGGTACGTTAATATCTCTATGTAAACCGGACGTGTGGGCCTTTCTTCCGTATTTCCTGATAACCCCCTGCAGAAATAGACAAACACCAAAACTTGTGGAATTCTGTCAGATAAAACCCTAAGTCTAGGTGTTGGTTGCATTTGGATCCTTTTCCATGATTAGTTGATGGTTAATTGTGAGCATTAAGGACCGTCAACATGTAGCTAAGTACTTTTGTGCTCTCTAATTTGGCATTGGTTGCCTTGTTGTTGAGCTTTGCTAGTGAGCTTAGGAGCTTTGTGCTTTTGCTTACTAGTTGTGTAGAAGCTCCCCGGTTTGCAAAGTACTAGTGGCATAGGTTTGTGTGACCTTGCTCCTAGAATTGGTTAGGCGAGCTCTTGCTAAGGTTGCACCTTGTTTGCTTGTTTAGGATCTTTTACAAGGTGATACAGAACTTAGATAGAGGGGCGTAGTCTTGGCTAGACCGATAGTTTTAATTTTGCATTTGTTTCGGTTAGCCGACGTAATAATTTTTAGAAAGGACTATTCACCCCCCTCTAGTCCGCCATCTCGACCCTTCAAGTGGTATCAAAGCTAGGTCTCTCATTTGTGGTCTTCACCGACCCGAGAGGATGGCGGCTTATGGGCTAGATGTTGAGTGTCCACACATTTTTGGTGGCACACACTTTGCATAGTGGAGAAATTGGATGACATGCAATTTTAACTATATTTCTCCTCAAATGTGGTGGATGGTAGATGTAGGCTTTTCTCAAGTGTTGGATGAAGAGAATCTAACTCAAGCACAAGAGAAATGTCTACATCTCGACTACCAAGCTACTAACATCTTCTATTCATCCATGAAAGATAACATATTTGGTGAGAACATGGATATAAAGGCCTTGTTTAGTTCATGAAGTATTTTGCAAAAAAGCACATGAGGATGTTGAGCACGACCACAACATGGTGGTTGTGGAGGATTGCTCCACCTCATGGTCAAGTGAGGATGAAGATGATGGCTATGAGAGTGATGCTTCTACAAGCTCATCCACTTCATCACATTCCTCCATGTCTCACAGTGACGGCAAGGTATCTATTGGAGATGTGATTGTTGATTGTGATGATCCAAATTTTGAGCTTGTATGTAGACTCACCAAAGCTTTAAGAAATGAGATGGCTAAAACAAGTAAATTGAAAAATGAAAACTCATTTCTAAAGACCATATGTGAACAACAAAAGCATCTACTTTATGTTACTACTTGTTCACATGAGGAGCTAAAATTGGTTCATGAGGAACTTTGTGTTACTCATGATAACTTGGTAAAAGATCATGCATTTCTCACTAAGAAGATTTCTAATGAAGAAATTAAAACTAGTGAGAGCTCATCACTTGGGTCAAATGATCAATCACATATTATTACTAACCCTTGTGATGTAGGCAAGAAGCATGTATCCACCTCTTGCCATGATTTACTATCTATGCCATGTTCTTCAGATATAGATGCTTGTTCTACTTCTATTTCTTGTGAGACTAACCTTTTGAAGGAGAACAATAAGCTCAATGAACAAGTGAAGAACTTGAGCAACAAGCTAGAGAGGTGCTATAATTCAAAAGTCACCTTTGAGCATATATTGAAGACTCAAAGAATCTATGGTGACAAGTGTGGCCTTGGCTTCAAAGAAAAGATGACAAAGGGCAAAAGAAAGCAAGAAAAGGGAAAGCTTTCTCATTTCATGTGCTATCGGTGCCATGAAGTGGGACATCTTGCCAATGGTTGCCCAAACAAAGAGAAGCTCAAGAAGATAAAAGAAGAAGAGAGGATAAAGCATGTCAAGTGCTTCAAGTGTCGCACTTGGGGTCATCTCACCTCAATGTGCCCAACCAAGCAATTGGTGAAGCAACAAGTAAAGCCTCAACCTAAGCCACAAGTTGAGCAAGAAAAGAAGCCCAAAGCTCAAGTCAAGTTCAACCGTCACGGTGACTTGATGAAGAAGAAGAAGAAAACAAGAAGGGGTGGAAGAGCAAGGCATCCAATGCAAATCCAAGATGCCAAGATCGTGAGCAAGAATCAAGACAAGAAGAAAGCTTATGCTCACATCATGTGTTTTGAGTGCAAGAATGAGGGACACTTTGCTTCGAGGTGTCCTACCAAGCTTGAGAAGAAGGCTCAAGCAACCCTCAAGAAGCAAGGCAATGAGAAGCAACACATGAGCAAGGAAGAAAAGGCTCAATCAAAGAGAAGTTGTTACTTATGCTGAGAAAGGGGACACATGGCTCATTCATGTCCCCTAGGTAATAGTTCTAAACCTATTTCAATTGATAACCATAATATGCTTAGAAAGGATGGTGATAGTACCTCTATGGTTGCTATTGCAAAACATCCCGCTATTCATACTAAGGCATCGCCTAAGTATGTTGCTCCTAACTTGAGAGGACCCAAACTAGTTTGGGTACCATCAAAAGGTGGATGATTGTTTAGGTACCATTAGCATTGGAAACTTGATTCAATTGATCCTATAATTGTTCATCATATGATTGAGTTAAGTATTGAAGCCTAGTGCAGAACCAAACCCAATGCCATGACAAGATAGTGAAGTCCAAATGTGCTATAATATACAAGTGTCACATTCAAGTTGTGGTGATTTATTGGATTATTTGATGGCTTGCAAATACATGAGTTGAAGCTTGCAAATTGGATGATCATAAGCTAACCAAGGTATGTCTTTGTTGATCACATTCATTTGGGTGCATATGAGTTGATCGAATTGGATATATATGCAATGTTGCTTGCTATAAGATGATTGAATGGATTAAATGGTTAGCAATGAAGTTTGGATTGATTTGAGTTGAATAAATTCATGAGATGACTTTTAGTAAGTGGATTGAATTGATATATATCTTATGAGAGTATTCAATCAAGTCGATTTCAAGTTTGGTTCAATTTGAACAAGTATAGCTCAATTACTTGAAATCTGCCAAATATTGAAAACCTGAGCTAGCAAATATCAAGTCTGAGTTTGAGTGACAATATCTATCTGGAATGGCATGATATTTGGTATGCATGCTGTGCACTTATCATAGAAGATGCTGTAAAAATCTCATGAAAATTGGATGAGGGATACTTCGGTTTTGGAGTAGATCTTATCAGCTATAGTGCAGCAGTTTTCAGCATGTAGCAGTGGTGGAAGAATTGAAATCTGGTAGCAATCTAGAAGTCAAATGAAGCTCAGATTTTTACAGCTGCTAGATGACTTAGTGAATCACATCTCCACCAAATTTCGTGATATTTGGATCTGTACATTGTGAGATATTGATATTTCTTTAAAGGGTACAGAATCTGCCAGAAAAGTGACAATTATTGGATTGATCTAAAGTCACTTAAATTGAAAGGTCCTCAAGTTGGAAACATGTTTACAAGTGTTTGAGGCACCTAAGTTTGGTTTTGAATTGATCTATAAGCAGGACAAGTAATGAGCACAAGGGCATTTGGTTGTGGAATGTACTTAGTGTACACATTTAGTACTCAAATTGAAGATCAAGATCAAACTCAATATGAAGGTAAAGTTTATGTTCTAGTGAGTATTGATGACAAATTGGTAGAAAGAAAAGGACTTAAACAAGTAGAAAGAAAAGGACTTAAAAAAAGGGGGAATTCATGGTTACTCATCACATTAAGTCCGTCACTTGAATCAATCAATCAAAGCAATTCAAGTAAGTATCAAAACTAGTTCTTTGGAGAGAGGTCACTTCTCCCTATGTGAGGGGCGTGCCGCCCGAGGAGTGGGAAAACCAAGTGTGGTGCTTGGAAGGCTAACATGGAAGTGGGATCTAAAGGACATTTAAGATGCTTAGTTGAAGCCATCAAAAGGATTGATCAAGAAAGCAAGCTACAACCCAAACGAGAGCTAGTCATGCTATTTCAGGTGATATTCTTAGTAGTTCTCTCATGCAAGCAATGATCAAAAGAAGAAGCAAGCCAACCACAACAAGATAGTGCACTTGATCATAAAGTGGTTTTCCATTCATATGGGTGAAGATTTGATCTATCAATTGGCATTTATAATTGATCTTCACCAAGCTTATTAATTGGACTTCACATTGCTATTGGAGAAATGAATTGGAATCTATGTGACTATCCTCTTCTCCAACATAGCAAAGGTATCATTGTAATGTGCATGATCATTTCATCCCTTACTAGTATGCGGTTAGTGCATATAGTACATGCTTAATAGGATCATGCATGTCAAATGAAAAGTTTTAAATTCATAAACCTACCACTATTGCTTGAATTATTAGTTGATCTAGTGGTATGTATATGAGTTTGTTCATGCGCTAGTGAACCTAAGTACTTGATCTATTTTGGATTGTTAACAAGTACAAGTACAACATTGGCAAGATAACCCTTAATGTGAGGTGTGAAAAAGCTTGTCATTGGTTCAAACCGGACTTGGAAGCTTAGGCAAATCAACATAGTTCAAGTCAACAATTAGAAGCTCATGATGATTAGAGTAGAAGAACAAGACAACAATGCAAATGGTATCTAAATTCAAATGTTTCTTCAATTGGTATCCAACAAATGGTACTCGTGATGATAACAAATGTTCAAGATAGCAAACAAGTGGTTCCATACTAGAAGACCTTATTAGTAGAAGAACCCCATATGGTATCGAACAAGATATTTCAAGTGATATCACATTTATACATATGGTATCTATCATACAAGAAGGTGGTTCCACAAGTGATCCTCAACTTTAAGTGATCATCAAGCAAAGAAAGTTCCCTCACCAACAAGATTGACAAGTGAATGACCCATGCTATGACATAGGGGGAGTGCCCCACCAAAAGGTATCAAGGTCAAAGATCCTATGTGGTATCTCAAGAGAAATTCAAGTAATGTCATTCCAACACATATGGTGATGTCCATAAAAAATGCAAGATTCAAGCCTCAACCATCTATCCCCATGCAATCCTTTGTCACAATGAGATTCACACTTTTTCAATTGGTATCAAGTGGTTTAATTGGTATCACATACCTTTTATGGAAATTGATGACAAAGGGGGAGAAGTTGGAACAAAGATATGATCATGGGATAAGTTGGACAACAAAATATATGTTTCAAGGGGGAGAGATCAAAGATGGACATGGACAAGGGAGCAACATTAAAAAAATGATGGATCAAAATTCTTGGACAAAAGTAAAGCACACAAGTAGGGGGAGCAAGCTCATGAACCTTGTTTGTTTGCATTTGATTTGTGCATATTCATGTGCTTGCTTGCATTGCATAAGTTTTTAAATTCAATATGCATGCTTGTGTGGTGTATGCTAGTTATAGAACTTGATTGATGATATAATAACTAGCATACATAGGTTGGTAGCTAGACTTGTGTTCTTCAAGTAAAGACTAGACCCTTGCTTTTAATGTTGATCTCACGAGGTTTCTAGTATTTTTGTTGTCTAGCTACACATGGTGCTAAGGATGGTGCACATTGAATGCTTCAATTGATATCGAATATGGTATCGAGCTACAAAGGTTTATTCTATACACCTTAGCACTTAGTAGGGTTTTGTGGTGCTTATCCAAATCTTGACATAGAGCTTAAATGTTGGATAAGTAGCATAAAATCCAAATCAAGTTAGCAATTAACACTTATGTGAAGTGCTAGCTTGAAAAAGCTTAATTTCCATATCTTTGTAGAGTTGTCATCAATTACCAAAAAGGGGGAGGTTGAAAGGTCCTTGTTTGGTTTTGGTAATTGAGTGACAACTTAGGTGAACTAATAGTGTTTATATGAGATACACAAGAGATTAGTCCACAGGTGATGATATGATGATGGAGGAGCTCATTGCATATGAGACATGACATGGAGTCATGTGACCAAGGTGGAGAAGATCAAGATCAAGCTTGGCTCGATGGACCAGTTGCAAGAGTGAAGGGCAAGTCGGAGGCTTTGAAGCGAGGGACCACGTGTGACGGTGAAGCTTGAACAAGACTTGGCGCCGATGGACAGAGGCAACGGTGAAGAGCAAGTGAGGTCAAGATCGATGAACCAATACCGTCACGTGATGATATGAAGTGGATCATATCATTTGGTGATTGCTTGGTGCATGTGTTGCATCAACATTGGAGGAGATGGAATGGAAAGCGCAAGGCAAAGGTATAACCTAGGGCTTTTCCATTTCACCGGTCATAGGTGTGTAGAGAAGTTTATGACCGGATTTAGGATAGATGGTCGTACTATCAAGAGGGGCAAACTTGTTTGCATATCGGTCATCTAGTGCCACTTGAGCGATCTAACTTTGCATACGTGTTAGGATCGAGTGGCGTGGCAAGTTGAGAGGCTAACTCCTTTGGGAAAATGTTTGTGAAAATGCTAACACACTTGCACATGGAGGTGTACACTTGGTGGTGTTGGCACATTTACAAAAGAGGTGGAGTTCCTAGGGTTGAGAGGGGTTTGGGTTCCTCTCTCCCTCCGCGGAGCTTGCGAGGCGAGATTTGGCGCTTTTGAGAAAATTAAGTGCATATTTGATATTGCGTCGGTGGGAATTTTGGAGAAGTCGCGGGAGTCATCGGACGCACTGCGTGGAGGCGCCGGACGCTAGCCTTTAGCGTCTGATGTATTGTCGGGTCTGTCCAGAGTGCACCGGACGCACCGGAGTGAGTCCGGTGCTCAGCGTCCGGTGTGCGGGCGGTTTGGTGACCCTCTCTGCGCATGAGTCCGGAGAGCACCGGACGCTCAGAGTGCGTCCGGTGATTCGTGTCCGGTGACCCTACGCGTTTTCAGACCTCTCTGTGTTTAGGACCGGTGTGCACCGGACGCGTCCGGTGGCAACTTGCTCAGCGTCCGGTGGCTCGCGTCTGGTGACCCTGCGAGTTTGCGGAGCTCTCTACGCACGAGTCCGGTGTGCACCGGACGCGTCCAGTGGTGCTGTGCTGGCGTGCGTGCGCAGTAGCCGTTGGCAGCAACGGTCGAGTTCAAATGGCTAGTGACACGTGGCTAACGCCTGAGCACCGGACGCTAGGAGTTTAGCGTCCGGTGGCTCCCTTTGAGCGTCCGGTGCCCTCATGTTTTGCCCAGTGAAGGAGCAATGGCTAGTTTAGCCCTTGGGGCTATAAATAGAAGTGGTGGCCGGCCTTGGCTGGCAGAGAGCACCCTTGGGACTTAGTGTCCATGCTTGGGGAGTGCTAGGAAAGCCTCTAACTCACTTGTGCTTGCAAGAGTGCGAATCAATAGCGAGTGAGTGATTCTAGTGCGTTGCATTGAGAGATTGCATCGAGTGGCACTAGGTGTTCGTGTTGCAAGCTAGTGGTGCTTGTTACTCTTGGAGGTTGCCACCTCCTAGACGGCTTGGTGGCTTGTGACTCCGTCGAAGCACACAAGGAGATTGTGCGGTGCTCCGGAGAAGAGATTGTGAGGGGTACGGTGCTCACCCCGCGGGGATCGCGAAGAGCAACTCTAGTTGAGCGAGACGTGAAGAGCGACAAGTGGTCCGGCCGGGTCAAGTGCTCGAGCTTGTGGTAAGCACTCCACATGGGAGAGTGTGACTTGCAGGTCACCACTAGCAAGAAGACTGGCGGCAACCTTGGAGCTTGTGTCAACGGGGACGTAGCTTGGTGGCAACCAAGTGAACCTCGAAAGAAAATCATCGTGTCAACTTTGTTCTTCCTGTTGGTTTGCAAGTCCCTAACACAAGCTTGTTCTTACTTTCATATAGTTGTGCTTGTGTAGTTGCTCTTGTAATTAGTTAGCTTGTGTAGCTTGCTAGTTACCTTCTTGCTTGTGTAGCTAGAAGTAGTTCCCTTGCGTGACTAATTTGGTTTGTGTAACCTTGTTAGTCACATTGCTTAGTTTGTGTAGCTAAGTACTTTTGTGCTCTCTAATTTGGCATTGGTTGCCTTGTTGTTGAGCTTTGCTAGTGAGCTTAGGAGCTTTGTGCTTTTGCTTACTAGTTGTGTAGAAGCTCCTCGGTTTGCAAAGTACTAGTGGCATAGGTTTGTGTGACCTTGCTCCTAGAATTGGTTAGGCGAGCTCTTGCTAAGGTTGCACCTTGTTTGCTTGTTTAGGATCTTTTACAAGGTGCTAGAGAACTTAGATAGAGGGGTGTAGTCTTGGCCAAACCGATAGTTTTAATTCCGCATTTGTTTCGGTTAGCCGGCGTAATAATTTTTAGAAAGGACTATTCACCCCCCTCTAGTCCGCCATCTCGACCCTTCAGTGCTTCCACAATGATTTATGACCCTATGGTGCATTAGGCGCAAACCGTGCACCTATCTACCACTAAAACTAACATTATCTCTAAATAGACCCAAGTGATAATCCATATGACACATGTCATCTAGGAGTTCTATTGGGTGCGTCTAAATGGATTTCTGAGCATATGGTACGTTCCATGCAAACCATGCACCTATCTTGCATCAAGATTAGCACTATCTCCAAACAGATCGAAAAGAGCTTCCACTTAAGCCTCTTCACCTAAGAGTATTATCTAGTGCTTCTACAATGGTTTCTGAGCCTATGGTGCATTATGCGCAAACCATGCACCAATCTTGCACCTAAACTAACACTGACTCTAAACGGACCGAAGCGAGATTCCATATGACACACATCATTTAGGAGTTCTATCGGGTGCGTCCAAATTGATTTTTGAGAATATGGTACATTCCATGCAAACCGTACACCTATCTTGCATCAAGATTAGCACTATCTCCAAACAGATAGAACCGAGCTTTCACTTGAGCCTCTTCACCTAGGAGTACCATTGGGAACTTCTACAACAATTTCTGATCCTATGGTGCACTGGGCACAAACCACGCGCCTATCTTGCACCGAAACTAATACTATCTCCAACTGGACCGAACCGAGATTCCATATGACACACTTCATCTATTAGTTCCATCAGGTGCATCTAGCAGTTCCTTTGGGTGTGTCCAAATTGATTTTTGAGCATATGGTATGTTCCATGCAAACCGTGCGCCTATCTTGCATCAAGATTAGAACTATCTTCACCAAGGAGTACCACTAGGTGCGTCCAAAATGGTTTCTTAGACTATGGTACATTATGTGCCAACCGTGCACCTATCTTGCACCGAAACTAACACTATCTCCAAATAGACCGAAGCAAGATTCCATATGACACACATCATCTAGGAGTTCTATCGGGTGTGTCCAATTATGATTTTTGAACATATGGTATGTTCCACGCAAACCATGCACCTATCTTGCATCAAGATTAACACTATATCAAAATAGACCAAACCGAGCTTTCACTTGAGCCTCTTTATCTAGGCATACCATCGAGTGCTTCCACAATGGTTTCTGACCCTATGGTGCATTAGGTGCAAACCGTGCACCTATCTTGCACTGAAACTAACATTGTCTCTAAATAGACCAAAGCGAGACTCCATATGACACACATCATCTAAGAGTTCTGTTGGGTGCATCCAAATTGATTTCTAAGCATATGGTATGTTACATGCAAACCGTGCACCTATCTTACATCAAGATTAGCACTATCTCAAAAGAGACCGAACCAAGCTTCCACTTCATCCTCTTCACCTAGGAGTATCATCGGGTGCTTCCACATTGGTTTTTGAGCCTATGGTGCATTAGGTGCAAACAATGCACCTATCTTACACCAAAACTAACATTGTCTCTAAACAGATCGAATCGAGATTCAATATGACACACATTATCTAGGAGTTCTATCGGGTGTGTCGAAATTGATTTTCGAGCATATGGTACGTTCCATGCAAACCGTGCACCTATATTGCATTAAGATTAGCACTATCTCCAAACCGAGCTTCCACTTGAGCCCCTTTACCTAGTTGTACCATCGCGTGCGTCCTAAATGTTTTCTTAGCCTCTAGTGCATTAGGTGCAAATTGTGCACTTATCTTGCACCAAAACTAACACTATCTCCAAATAGACCGAAGTGAGGTTCCATATGACATATGTCATTAAGAGTTCTATTAGTTGTGTCTAAATTAATTTCTGAGCATATGGTACATTCCATGCAAACCAAGCACCTATCATGCATGAAAATTAGCACTATCTCCAAACAGACCAAACCGAGCTTCCACTTGAGCCTCTTCACCTAGGAGTCTCATCGGGTGCTTCCATAATGGTTTCTGAGCTATGGTGCATTAGGCGCAAACTGTGCACCTATCTTGCATCAAAACTAACACTGTCTATAAATGTACTGGAGCAAGATTCCATATGACAGACATCATCTAGGAGTTCTATTGGGTGCGTCCAAATTGGTTCTGAGGAGATGGTATGTTCCACGTAAACCGTGCATCTATCTTGCTTCAAGATTAGCACTATCTTCAAACAGACCAAATCGAGCTTTCACTTGAGCCACTTCACCTAGGAGTACCATAGGGTGCTTAGACAATGGTTTCTGATCCTATGGTGCATTAGTTGCAAACCGTACACCTATCTTGCAACAAAACTCACAATATCTCCAAACAGACCAAAGCAAGATTCCATATAACACACGTCATTTAGAAGTTCCATCAAATGCTTCTAGCAGTTCCATCGGGTGTGTCCAAATTGATTTCTAAGCATATGGTGCGCCTATCTTGAATCATGATTAGAACTATCTCCAAACAGACCGAACCAAGCTTCCACTTGGGCCTCTTCACCAAGGAGTACCATTGGGTGCGTCCAAAATGGTTTCTTAGATTATGGAGCAGTAGGTGCAAACCGTGCACCTATCTTACATCAAAACTAACGCTATCTCCAAATGGACCGAAACAAGATTCCATGACACACATCATCTAGGAGTTCTATCGGGTGTCCAAATTGATTTCCGAGCATATGATATGTTCCACGCAAACCATGCACCTATCTTGCCTCAAGATTAGCACTATCTCGAAACAAACCAAACCAAACTTTCACTTGAACCTCTTCACCTAAAAGTACCATTGGGTGCTTCCACAATGATTTTCTGACCCTATGGTGCATTAGGCGCAAACCGTGCACCTATCTTGCACTGAAAGTAACATTGTCTCTAAATAGACCCAAGCGAGAATCCATATGACACATGTCATCTAGGAGTTCTATTGAGTGCGTCCAAATGGATTTCTAAGCATATGGTATGTTCCATGCAAACTATGCACCTATCTTGCATCAAGATTAGCACTATCTCCAAACATTGAAAAGAGCTTCCACTTGAGCCTCTGCACCTAGGAGTATTATCGAGTGCTTCTACAATGGTTTCTGAGCCAATGGTGTATTATGCGCAAACCATGCACCAATCTTGCACCTAAACTAACACTGACTCAAAACAGACCGAAGCGAGATTCCATATGACATACATCATCTAGGAGTTCTGTCGGGTGCGTACAAATTGATTTATGAGAATATGGTACATTCCATGTAAACCGTACACCTATCTTGCATCAAGATTAGCACTATCTCCAAACAGACAGAACCGAGCTTTCACTTGAGCCTCTTCACCTAGGAGTACCATTGGGAACTTCTACAATAGTTTCTGAGCCTATGGTGCACTAGGCACAAACCACACACCTATCTTGCACCGAAACTAATACTATCTCCAACTGTACCAAACCGAGATTCCATATGACACACTTCATCTATTAGTTCCATTAGGTGCATCTAGCAGTTCATTGGGTGTGTCCAAATTGATTTCTGAGCATGTGGTACGTTCCATGCAAACCGTGCGTCTATCTTGCATCAAGATTAGAACTATCTCTAAACAGACTGAACCAAGCTTCCACTTGAGCCTCTTCACCAAGGAGTACCACCAGGTGTGTCCAAAATGGTTTCTTAGACTATGGTGCATTATGTGCAACCTTGCACCTATCTTGCACCGAAACTAACACTATCTCTAAATGGACTGAAGCAAGATTCCATATGACACACATCATCTAGGAGTTCTATCTGTTGTGTCCAAATTGATTTTTGAGCATATGGTATGCTCCATGCAATCCATGCACCTATCTTGCATCAAGATTAGCACTATATCAAAATAGACCAAACCAAGCTTTCACTTGAGCCTCTTCACCTAGGAGTACCATCGAATGCTTCCACAATGGTTTCTGACCCTATGGTGTGTCACAGAACCGTCCAAATTATAAGAGCACAAGTACAAAAACAATCGCCGAAGTGATCAATTTATCATACTTGAGCCCATATAATTCCGGTAGTCCATCAAAATCACGAGAGATTTCAAACCAACCAACATACAAGCCAAGATCGTAGTGATTCAACATAACAAGTCACACGTTACATGCATTTCACAAGTAGTTCAAGTATATCGGAGTTCGATAAGATTATTACAACTCAAGTTTACAAATAGCGGAAGCAAAGTAATTTGAAACCAATATCACTTTTATTTCAAATACATGCCAGTACCATGGTCCATTCCAACAAAAGCATCATAGATGAGGTAAGTAGGAAGGATCATGCCCATGATCTTACTCCTTCCCTAAAGCAGGAGTCATCCAAATCTTGCAGTAGCTATGATACATCACAACCTGCAACAAGTGGGAATAAACCCTGAGTACGAGAATGTACTCAGCTAGACTTACCCGTCATAAACCAGAAATAAATGACACAAAGGAGTATGCAAGGCTGTTATATAAGTGGAGCTTGTTGGACAACATTTTGCATAAAAAGCTTAAGTATAAATAGTTAAACCTTTCTTATTTAGCATCCATTTAATTCTCATTAACCTATCAACTAGATTAGCACCTGTACTATAGCAATCACTTGATTAATATCAATCAATAATAACCATATCAGGTTTATCAAGGCTGTGATCATCATCATCATCATAGAACCATTAAGTTATTTAGTGAATGCTACGTTTGCCGCTGCTCTGTCAAGTTCTCACTATCCGGGAGAGACGGCGATTCGAATCGATTCCTATCCAGCTGGAGGGGTATTCCTAGCACTCACCCAAGCATCCCCCGTCGGAGAGCCAACGGGTCACCTTTGGTATGACTCAGGAATCGCGGTTCCGATCAGCGCCGCACTCCCAGGGCTACCACTCTGCCAGGGAGGTCAGGAATTTTAACTCACCTGCCTTTGTACTTACGCCAATGGTCCCCCGCACACCGCACTTCCTCCGGTAGTGCGCACTTTATACTTGCCGGTCTTCCGGCCTGAGTCATACTACCAGGCTTCGCGGTCGGAACGAGTTATCCGGCCAACTAAGTGTTAGGCATGCGTTCAACATGACAAGAGGACGTACAACGATCGGTCCTTAACCAACACAGATGGGGATAGATCCACACCCAAGACCTCCATGCCTTGTTGCGTCACTATCATCATCCCGCCCGGTCTCCTTTCATATTATTAACACATGGTTCTTTTCCACGATAGCAAATATAGCCAACCGTGATCCGGAATCCACCTATAACCTACAGGTGACAGGAAATCACCTGGCTTCTACCGAGCTAAGCATGGCTAAGCATAGACGTGATCCTGACTAATTAGGATTCAGGTTATACATATACTGGACAAGGAAGGGTATATATATGCAGCAAGGATTTCATCCAAATCCTATACTTAATGCAACAATACATATATAACATACATATACTCATTCACTTTCAAAAAGTAGGAGGCTTATAATGCTCCGGGGCTTGCCTGGAATGTGACACCGAGTCAGATTAGTTAGCTTGCTCCGTCTTGGTGACATCTAAGATCATAACACTTGCTTAATCATTCCATCTTCGGGATGATCCACCCTCATGTCCTTCACGTGGTTCATCTAGCGTACCTAGAGGACATGCAAGATGCAAGTGCATGAACACATGGAAGTGCAATAGACAAAGCATTACACACAAGAAGCATGACAAGAGCATGGTTACACTAAACACACTTAAGCACATCTCATTGCTCAACTTAAAGATTACACAACCAACATGCTGAGCCAACAAGGAATGCAACACTAAACATATTAGACATAGCATACATGTTTCACCAGGTCTCAGGTATATTAACTTGGCCATTACCAAAGACATGAGTCATACATAGCAACATACCAAGCAACAACAATACAAGGAATCTGCCATTTTTAGGACTGTTAACAGCAGCTGAGAAAATAAATCATAACTAGAGTTACACAACTCCAAAAGACATGAATTAAGACATTATGGAAATCTTAAGAAATTATCCACATTTCATATTTAGTCATCAAAGCATGATTCGCAACTTAAGCTGGTCGAAATTATAAATTTCCAGAATCTGTCCCTGACAAACAGAGAGCAGCCATTTCTAGAATCCAACTTTGAACAGACATAACTCACAAACCACAAGGCCAAATACTACAAAATTTTAACAGCAGATAGATAGGTGAATTATCTACAACTTTGCTATAAACAAGATTCCCAGAAAACACCATTTACATATTGTAATCCAAACAGTTCCACAAACTGTCCAGAAACAACAATTGCAAACAATCAATTATTAACTTATGTTTCAAACATGCATTTGAGCAAAACCATTGTTGCCAACAGTTTGCACATATCTAAAGAACACCAGAAAACATAGTGGTCATTACCAAATAAATTTATTTAATGCCTTTCTTAATTCATTTGGATAATAAGGTGAATTAAAGGACATAAACCAAACTTGCACAGTAAATTCCACCAAAATTACAGTAGCTTGTACATACTGTCCATAGTCTACTGTACAAATTTCACTGCATTTGAATTAAGATATCAACATCTATGAAAAAGACAAATTGTTATTGCAATTAACCATGTGAGAATAAGATAAATGCACAAATCATGTTTTCTTCAAACACATGACCATATTATATGTCAACATGATACAACAATATCATATAATTGTACAGGACCAACATTTTTCCATTTTCACATTTTTATTTATAATTATAAACCATTTATCAATTCCCATGAAGACATCTCTGTTTCAAAACATGGACAGAATCTGTCATGCCACATTAAACAGCTATAACTTGAGTTTTATATGTCCATAAATTATGGTTATGTACTTTCTAGAAAGCTTACTAAATTGTGAACAACTTTGTTATAAACATCTAGAGCTAAATCTACAACTAACAAGGTCTTACAACAAACAATGCATCCCTGTCTGGGTTTAGACAGAAACTGAAACAGTAATTTAAACCACTATAACTAAACATATGCTTAACGAAAAATTATGCTATTTAGCTTGATGGAAAGCTTATGAAATGTACTACAACTCATATATTTTCATCCAGGCATGATTCACAACTTAACTGAGCCAAACAATACAAACATGCAGATCTACTCAGAATAGGAGCAAAGCAACACAGGGTATTTGTTATTTTTATAACTCTTAATCTATCATGCCTAAATTCATCAAACTTTTACCCGACAGCAAATATAATATGAAAAACTTGTCACAATATTTTCACATTTATTTGAGCAATAACACAGCAGTTATGAAAAATACAAATATAACAAGCAATTAAAACCTAACTGCACAAATCTATTTTTACCGTTAAAACTTCAAACTAAAACATGCAATAATATAGATCTACTGCATAGAGAATTTCATAAGGATTCCAAAAAGTCCACATATGCTATTTTACGACTTTTCTACGAATTACTATGCATTTCCAAAGTTCATCCATGAAATCTGCAAAAACAAAAGAAAAGGAAAACAGATCTTGCACCGGGAACCCTAGACTTTCCAGGAATCACGCCACAGCCCACAAATAGAGTCTTGGCTTCGCATCTGGAACCCTGAGTTATTTCTTATTCTAACTCGAGGTCCCTGGCTTCTTGTTACAGAACAGACGGACGAAGGAATGGAGGTCGGCCGGTCCACATTGGAGCCAAGGACGCCCTAGGGCTTGGCCACACCTAGCCTTGGCCATGCTAAGCCGCTGCATCCGCACAGCCATGAGCAGCAGCAGTGCAGCAGCTTGAGCTCAGCTCTGCCATGGGCCATGGCGATGGGAACAGAGAGTGGACAGGGAGGTAGAGAGCGAAAGAGGAAGAGAGGTGGAGGAGACCGTGGGCAAGTGCTCGGGAGTGGAGGGCGACAGGGCTGGCTCTCTAGTGCTCGTCCACAATGGTTCAGAGAGAGGACAAGGCAAGGTGGAGCTGGCAGCCATGGTGGGAGCGCCCTGCTGCATGGTCGCCACGCACAGGCCAGGTGTCTTCGGTTGGGGCATTCTGTCGAACACGTGTCGGGTGACGGTTTGGATAGAGTGGAACGCGATTTTGGGCTTCTTGCAGGCCGAATTAGACCGTGGGCCAAAAATTAAGTTTGTTGCACTCGGCCTGCTCTACAACTTTGATTAAGGGTGCAAAGCCATTAGAGTAACAGATTAAGAGATAACATGATGCCAACCCTTGAGTGTCAATGAATTGATAAAGATTAGCAAAACTCAAAATTGATGACCAAAACGAAATCCAACTGGTGTCATATTTTGGTATGCTCTTGGCCACAATATATACTCCAACTTTTATTAAGGGATCAACTCAAGTTGTTTGACAGAATTTGGAGAACGCGGAATGCCAACGCGATGAAGTGCAATCCCAGACTTAGAAATTCTAAGTGCTGGAAACTATAGCAGATTCAAACTTGTGACCATTATTTGACATGATTAGAAGACGATTCAGACTTGGGCACTTTAACAAAGTTTATAGTATACAAATTGTACTACAATTTTTATTAAAGGACCTTATACTGTTTCTACCTGGTTAGTAAGATACAAGGCTCCCAACTAGGGTACCCGAAACTGAGCACCTTGAGGACTTGGCCAAATTTCTGGGGTTCCAAAACAGCACTGCATTGAATCTTGTGAGCTTAATTTGACTAGGATAGGTAGCAAACTAGCTATTGACCATTAAATAAAGTTTGTTCTACAGAAGCAAAACTACAATTTTTATTTAAGGTCAATCCTCATAACTGGTACCAAAGTCAAACTTTTACTTTGGTCAAAGTATCAACTTGATAAAGCTCAAACTAGGATTTTAGAGCAAATAAAGCATTTTCTTGGCACAAGCTCAACATGAACCCTTCATGACTTTTGTTGTAGAGTTCATCTAGAGTCATTGGTCAAGATTGCAAGTTTAGGTTAGTAACCTAAGGTTCTGTTCACTTGATAAGGTCATTCTAACAAGCATGTAACTTATCCTTTCATTTGACCTTTTGAATCCAAACTTCACGAAACTTTTTGAGTGATCAACCTAGGTAGAGATGGAGATGATACACATGAAAGAAGCACCATCCACAACCACAAGCTTTATTATGCAGGATCATCAAGCATTCACTTGTCACAACATAGAAGTATGTTTCATACTATCATATATGAACAAATGATGCTTATGCTCATGAAATGTAAGTGCCAAAACGCGAAACAAACACCTGGGGTGTTACATGGTGCATTAGGTGCAAATTGTGCACCTATCTTGCACCGAAACTAACATTGTCTCTAAATAGACCAAAGCGAGACTCCATATGACACACATCATCCAAGAGTTCTGTTGGGTGCATCCAAATTGATTTCTAAGCATGTGGTATGTACCATGCAAACTGTGCACCTATCTTACATCAAGATTAGCACTATCTCAAAAGAGACCGAACCAAGCTTCCACTACAGCCCGTTCAACTAGGAGTATCATCGGGTGCTTCCACAATGGTTTCTGAGTCTATGGTGCATTAGGCGCAAACAATGCACCTATCTTGCACCAAAACTAATATTGTCTCCAAACAGACCGAAGCAAGATTCTATATGACACACATTTTCTAGGAGTAATATCGGGTGCATCGAAATTGATTTCCAAGCATATAGAACGTTCCCTGCAAACCGTGCACCTATCTTGCATCAAGATTAGCACTATCTCCAAACCGAGCATCCAGTTGAGCCCCTTTACCTAGGAGTACCATCATGTGAGTCCAAAATGTTTCTTAGCCTATGGTGCGATAGGCACAAACTGTGTATCTATCTTGCACCAAAACTAACTCTATCTCCAAAGAGAACAAAGTGAGATTCTATATGACACACATCATCTAGGTGTTCCACTAGATGCTTTCAAATAGATTTCTAAGCATATGGTACGTTCCATGCAATTCGTGCACCTATCTTGCATCAAGATTAGCACTATATCCAAACAAACCAAACTTAGCTTCCACTTGAGCACCTTTACCTAGGAGTATCATAAGGTGCATCAAAAAATGGTTTCTTAGCCTAGGATGCATCAGGCGCAAATCGTGTACCTATCTTGCACCAAAACTAACAATGTCTCCGAACAGACTGAAGCGAGATTCTATATGGCAGTCATCTAGGAGTTCTATTGGACGCGTCTAAATGGATTTCATAGCATATGGTACGTTCCTTGCAAACCGTGCATCTATCTTGCATCAAGATTAGCACTATCTCCAAACAGATGGAACCAAGCTTCCACTTGAGCCTTCACCTAGGAGTATCATCGGGTGCTTCCATAATAATTTCCGAGCCTATGGTGCATTATGCGCAAATTTTGCACCAATCTTGCTCCAAAACTAACAGTCTCCAAACAGACCGAAGCGAGATTTAATATGACACACATCATCTAGGAGTTCTATCAGGTGCGTCCAAATTGATTTCCGACAATACACTATCTTCAACTGGACCGAAGCGAGATTCTGTATGACACACTTCAGCTAGTAGTTCCACTGGGTGCATCTAGTAGTTAAATCGGGTGTGTCCAAATTGATTTCTAAGCATATGGTACATTCCATACAAACCGTGAGCCTATCTTGCATCAAGATTAGAACTATCTCCAAATAGACCAAAACAAGCTTACACTTGAGCCACTTCACCAATGAGTACCACTGGGTGCGTCCAAAATGGTTTCTTAGACTATGGTGCATTAGGTGCAAACCGTGCACCTATCTTGCACCAAAACTAACACTATTTCCAAATGGACCGAAGCAAGATTCCATATGACACACATCATCTAGGAGTTCTATCGGGTGTGTCCAAATTGATTTCTGAACTTATGCTATGTTCCATGCAAACCGTGCACCTATCTTGCATCAAGATTAGCACTATATCGAAATAGACCAAACCGAGCTTTCACTTGAGTCTCTTCACCTAGGAGTACCATTGGGTGCTTCCATAACGGTTTCTGACCCTATGGTGCATTAGGCGCAAAACGTGCACCTATCTTGCACTAAAACTATCATTTTCTCCAAATAGACCAAAGCGAAACTCCATGTGACACACATCATCTAAGAGTTCTATTGGGTGCGTACAAATTGATTTCTAAGCATATGGTACGTTCTATGCAAACTATGCACCTATCTTACATCAAGATTAGCACTATCTCCAAACAGATCGAACCGAGCTTCCACATCGGGTGCTTCCACAATGGTTTCTGAGCCTATGGTGCATTAGGCACAAACCGTGCACCTATCTTGCACCAAAACTAACATTGTCTCCAAACGGACCAAAGCGAGATTCTATATGACACACATTATCTAGGAGTTCTATCGGGTGCGTCGAAATTGATTTCCGAGCATATGGTACGTTCCATGCAAACCGTGCACCTATATTGCATCAAGATTAGCACTATCTCCAAACCAAGCTTCCACTTGAGCCCTTTTACCTAGGAGTACCATGGCATGCGTCCTAAATGTTTTCTTAGCCTCTAGTGCATTAGGCACAAACCGTGCACCGATCTTGCACCAAAACTAACATTATCTCCAAATAGACCGAAGTGAGATTCAATATGACATATGCCATTAAGAGTTCTATTAGTTGTCTCTAAATTAATTTCTGAGCATATGGTACGTTCCATGCAAACCAAGCACCTATCATGCATCAAGATTAGCACTATCTCCAAACAGACCAAACTGAGCTTCCACTTGAGCCTGTTCACCTAGGAGTATCATCGGGTGCTTCCACAATGGTTTCTAAGCCTATGGTGCATTAGGCGCAAACTGTGCACCTAGCTTGCATCGAAACTAACACTGTCTACAAATGTACTGGAGTGAGATTCCATATGACACACATCATCTAGGAGTTCTATTGGGTGCATCCAAATTGATTTCTAACAGATGGTATGTTCCATGTAAACCGTGCATCTATCTTGCTTCAAGATTAGCACTATCTTCAAACAGACCAAACCGAGCTTTCACTTGAGCCTCTTCACCTAGGAGTACCATTGGGTGCTTGGACAATGGTTTCTGATCCTATGGTGCATTAGTTACAAACCATGCACCTATCTTGCAACGAAACTCACACTGTCTCCAAACAGACCAAAGCAAGATTCCATATGACACATTCCATGCAAACCATGCACCTACCTTGCATCAAGATTAGCTCTATCTCCAAACCGAGCGTCCACTTGAGCCCCTTTACCTAAGAGTGCCATCGCATGCGTCCAAAATCTAACTATCTTGCACCAAAACTAACACTATCTCCAAAGAGATCGAAGTGAGACTCTATATGATACACGTCATCTAAGAGTTCCATTGGGTGCTTCTAAATAAATTTCTTAGCATATGCTACATTCCATGCAATTTGTGCACCTATCATGCATCAAGATTAGCACTATCTTCAAACAAACCAAACTGAGTTTCCACTTGAGCCCCTTTACCTAGGACTATCATCGGGTGTATCCAAAATGGTTTCTTGGCCTATGATGCATTAGGCGCAAACCATGTACTTATCTTAGACCAAAACTAACTCTGTCTCCAAATAGACTGAAGCAAGATTCCGTATGACACATGTCATCTAATAGTTCTATTTGGTGTGTCCAAATGGATTTCTAAGCATATGGTACGTTCCATGAAAACCGTACACCTATCTTGCATCAATATTAGCACTACCTCCAAACAGATCGAACCAAGCTTCCATTTGAGCCTCCTCACCTAGGAGTATCATCGGGTACTTCCACAATGGTTCTAAGCCTATGGTGCATTATGTGCAAACTGTGCACCAATCTTGCACCTAAACTAACACTGTCTCCAAATAGACCGAAGCGAGATTCCATATGACACACATCATCTAGGAGTTCTATTGGGTGCATCCAAGTTAATTCCCGAGAATAAGGTACATTCCATGCAAACCGTACACCTATATTGCATCAAGATTAGCGCTATCTCCAACAGACCAAACAGAGCTTTCACTTGAGCCTCTTCACATAGGAGTACCATCGGGAACTACCATAATTGTTTCTAAGCCTATGGTGCACTAGGCGCAAATCATGCAACTATCTTGCACCGAAACTAATACTATCTCCAACTGGACCGAAGCAAGATTCCATATGACACACTTCATCTAGTAGTTCAATTAGGTGCTTCTAGCAGTTCCATTGGGTGTGTCCAAATTGATTTCTAAGCATATGGTACGTTCCATGCAAACCATGCGCCTATTTTGCATCAAGATTAGAACTATATCCAAACAGGCTGAACTAAGCTTCCACTTCAGACTCTTCACCTAGGAGTACCACCGGGTGCGTTCAAAATGGTTTCTTAGATTATGGTGCATTAGGCGCAAACCGTGAACCTATCTTGCATCGAAACTAACACTATCTCCAAATGGACCAAAGCGAGATTCCATATGAGACACATCATCTAAGAGTTCCATTGGGTGTGTCCAATCTAATTTTTGAGCATATGGTACGTTCCATGCAAACCATGCACCTATCTTGCATCAAGATTAGCACTATATCAAAATAGACCAAACCAAGCTTTCACTTGAGCCTCTTCACCTAGGAGTACCATCGAGTGCTTCCACAACGGTTTCTGACCCTATGGTGCATTAGGTGCAAACCGTGCACCTATCTTGCACCAAAACTAACATTGTCTCTAAATAGACCAAAGCAAAACTCAATAAGACACACATCATCTAAGAGTTCTGTTGAGTGCATCCAAATTGATTTCTAAGCATGTGGTATGTACCATGCAAACTGTGCACCTATCTTACATCAAGATTAGCACTATCTCAAAAGAGACCAAACCAAGCTTCCACTTCACCCTGTTCACCTAGGAGTATCATCGGGTGCTTCCACAATGGTTTCTGAGCCTATGGTGCATTAGGCGCAAACAATGCACCTATCTTGCACCAAAACTAATATTGTCTCCAAACAGACCGAAGCGAGATTCCATATAACACACATTATCTAGGAGTAATATCGGGTGCATCGAAATTGATTTCCAAGCATATAGTACGTCCCCTGCAAACCGTGCACCTATCTTGCATCAAGATTAGCACTATCTCCAAACCGAGCTTCCAGTTGAGCCCCTTTACCTAGGAGTACCATCATGTGCGTCCAAAATGTTTCTTAGCCTATGGTGCGATAGGCACAAACTGTGTACCTATCTTGCACCAAAACTAGCTCTATCTCCAAAGAGAACGATGTGAGATTCTATATGACACACATCATCTAGGTGTTCCACTAGGTGCTTTCAAATAGATTTCCAAGCATATGGTATGTTCCATGCAATTCATGCACTTATCTTGCATCAAGATTAGCACTATATCCAAACAAACCAAACTTAGCTTCCACTTGAGCACCTTTACCTAGGAGTATCATCGGGTGCATCCAAAATGGTTTCTTAGCCTAAGATGCATTAGGCGCAAATCTTGTACCTATCTTGCACCAAAACTATGTCTCCGAACAGACTGAAGCGAGATTCTATATGGCAGTCATCTAGGAGTTCTATTGGGCGCGTCCAAATGGATTTCTCAGCATATCGTACGTTCCTTGCAATTCGTGCACCTATCTTGCATCAAGATTAGCACTATCTCCAAACAGATCGAACCAAGCTTCCACTTGAGCCTTCACCTAGGAGTAACATCGAGTGCTTCCACAATAGTTTCTGAGCCTATGGTCCATTATGTGCAAATTGTGCACCAATCTTGCACCAAAACTAACAGTCTCCAAACAGACCGAAGTGAGATTCAATATGACACACATCATCTAGGAGTTCTATCGGGTGTGTCCAAATTGATTTCCGACAATACACTATCTTCAACTGGACCAAAGCGAGATTCCGTATGACACACTTCAGCTAGTAGTTCCATTGGGTGCGTCTAGTAGTTCTATCGGGTGTAACAGAACCGTCCAATTTATAAGAATTCAAGTGAATTAGCGACCACGGAGGCAGTCAAGCCAATGGACTTGAACCCATATAAACCCGGTAGTCCGACGAAATCTCAAAAGACCTCGATTCAACCAACATACAACCAAGATCGTACATGACCAAGCATCACCATCACAGATTACAACATTCATCACAGAACATAGTTTTACATCACATCAGAGTTTAAAGAGGTTATTACAAACCATAGCGGTAGTGGAAACAAAGTAGTTTTGAAGCAACACCAACTCAGTTTATAATACATGCCAGTTCCATGGTCAAGTCCCAACAAAAGCACAACTGAAGTTAAAGGAGGTGATCATGCCCATGATCTACTCATCATCCGCAGCCGGGTGATGACACTTAGCACAGTAGCCGTGGTAAACGACATCATCTGCAACAAGGGTAAATAAAACCCTGAGTACGAGAATGTACTCAGCTAGACTTACCCATCATAAACCAGAAATAAAGTGACACCAAGGAGTATGTAAGGCTGATCTTTGTGGACTGGTTTGACTCACTTTTTGCATAAAAGCCTTTGTTATAAGTAATTCATTTATCAGATTTCAGCAGCAAGTTCATTACTTAGCAACTATCCACTAGATTAGCACCTGCTCTAAGCATACACTTGAGTCTTTAAGCATTACAATAATAACCATATCCAGATTATCACATAGCTATCATCATTCTCATCATGACCATTAAGTTCATTTAGTGCATTCTACGTTGCCGCTGCCCAAGTCAAGTTCTCACTATCCGGGAGTGACGGCGATTCGAATCGATTCCTATCCAGCTGGAGGGGTATTCCTAACACTCACCCAAGCGTACTTCATGACGGCAGCTCGGATCACCTTTAGCACAACTCCGGACCAATTCGCGGGTCCGTACAGCGCCGCACCCCCAGGGACCGCCAATCTGCCAGGGTCAGGACTCTAACCTGACACCTCGGTCTTACGCCATTGACTCCCCGCACATCCTTACTACCAACCGGGGTGCGCACTTTAACCAGATCGGGGTATCCAGCCGGAGTTGCACTCGTAGGCTTCGCGGTCGGAGTGACTTATCCGGCCAACTAAGTGATAGGCATGCGTTCAACATGACACGGGGACGTACAGCGATTCGGTCCTTAAACGACACAGACGGGGATAGATTCACACCCAAGACCTCCGTGCCTTGTTGCTGCACTATCGTCATCCCGCCTGGTCTCAAGTTCATTATTAGCACATGGTTATTTCCACGATAGCAAATATAGCCAACCGTGATGTAACATCCCTGATGTTACGGTTACTAAAAATGGATCATGTCATCATGAGCATTGCAAATCATATTTGTTAAAGCACATTAGTATGCATCAACTTAAAACAAGTTTATTTTTATTGCTTGAGCTTAGGGAGGTAGAGTGTGTTTATGTGGAATGATGATGCTTGTGTGGTTGCTAAAATCCTAGGGTGGAAATTTTCCGAAAAGCTAAGGGGGGAAAAACCCTGATTTCTGGACCCTAGAATTGCCCCTTTTTGTGCAATTCAAAAACTAAGCAAAATTTGAGGTTGAGTTCAAAAGCAAAGTTGTAGCTCTTGGCAAGATGTACAACTTTGGTGTTTTGAGTTTTTGAAGTTTCAATACAAAATTCAAAGTAATTTTGAAAATACAGATTTCCAGAAAGTGTCCCCTTTTCCAACTTAAATCCCCAATTCAAAATCCATTTGGAATTTTGAAAAGTGGTCAACATGAAAGTTGTAGAGCACAAAAAGTTGAGCAACTTTCATGTTGGGAGTTTTTCAAGCTGTTATACAAAATCAAAAGTAATTTTGGAAGTTCTGTTTTGCCCCAATTCAAAAATTTGGAATTTCTTTGATTTGAGTTTGATTTTCAAACTGTTTTGGCCAAATTCACCCTGTTACACTCAAAATCAGCTCTGGTCACCTAAATATGATTTGTAGCTTACAAAGTTTGGCACAACTTTTGTTTTGGTGGAAATTTGACTTTAGTTCAAATTTTGGTCGGATTTCACAAAGAGACAAACTGAGTGGATGAGGTTGGCTACAGTGATCGGCAGGGGGGGGTGCTCTGCCGCCGGGGCAGAGCCGCCTCCGCGCGCGCCGCCACGCAGCTGGCCACGCAGCTGCTTGCTGCTGAGCTTCGCGCGGACGACCTCATCCACATCACCTGTTCCGCCGCGTGGATAAAGCCTCGGTCGGCCGGGACATTCTTTTCTTTTCCTTGAACCTCATCGCCGACGAGCTCCCTGCGCCTCTCCAATTCGCCTCACTCGTTGCCGTTCCAAGCCACCTGAGCACCCCAGCGACTCCGCCTTGAACCCCGCCACCGATTGCGCCCCCAAACACACGCTCTATCCTACCGTAGTTCCAACCCGAGCTGTTTCCCTTCTCAACTCCGGCCGAGCGCCGCCGCGAGCACGTCACCGTGGCCAGCGTCAACCAGAGCCCCTCCGCCGCCGCTTCTTGCTCGGTTGAAGTCGTGGTGAGCCCCTGATGCTTTTGCGCTGCTCAAGTCGCGCTCTACTCGCTCGTAGTGGCCGGCGTCGGCTCGGCCGAGACGGCCGTCCGCCGTGTCCGTGGTCGCGGGGGCTAGGGAAGGAGAAAGGGGGTGCAAAGGGTGTCCAGAGATGCGCCTTGGGGTGGAGAACACGACCAAAGAATCGCAAGAGGCAGAGGGGGCGCAGATGGCTCGGTCGCGCCGTCGATTCGGCCGGCCGGAGCTTGAGGACGAAGCTGACAGCGGGGGCCCGCTGTCAGCGACGCCCTGAGAGGAGGCGAGGGCGCGGGCGCGGGAAGCGCTCGGGCCAGAGTGGACCGTGTCCACGCGGGCCGTCTGCGCGGCGCGTGAGCAGGCCGAGCGCGCGTGGGCCGGCTTGCGGGCCAAGTTCCAGGCCACCCGCTGCGCGAAAACCTTTTTCTTTTTCCTTTTTATGCAAATTTTGCTGGATGTTTGAAATTATGTGATAAATTGTGTGCTAATCCAAAAATAGTGAAACTTTTTGTATAGGTTCCAGACAATATAATGAGCATAGGAAAAATGTTAGAGTCTATTTCTTTGATAGTTTGCCTGTCCATAAAAATTGGCTTTTTAATTAATAAATAAAACTTCTAGGAATTTTAATAATTTATTTGTATGTCCAAAAATCACCAAAAATTGTGGGGAGCCTCTGAATATTATTCCCTGGCTCCACACAAAATTTGGTGGCATTTGGATAATGTTTGATTAAAATATTAATAAACCCTTATTTAATACTTAAGTAATAATTCCAAAATAATTAAATAGTGATTAGTTAAATCCTCATAGTTAAGGTTGAGTGATTTTGGATTGTGTGATGACCTGAGGTCATTAACCCTAATGACCTTTGGCATTTAATTATTGTTTAGCCTTAATGCTTAATTACTGTCATTAGTAATTAATTAAGAATTAATTAAAGTAAATAGGGTTAATAATTAATTAATTTAAGATAAGTATGAATTAAATAAAGTCTTAGTTTACTGATGCAACCTCTTGGGTAAAGACACTAAGTTGTTAAACAACTTTATTTATTAATTATTCTGTATTGCATTAAGAAGGCAAATTGTACTTGATTCGTTCCATCTTGCATAATTGCCATACGCATATCATAAGCATTCATCATTTTGCGTATAGTGCACGTGACCGAAGGAGCGCCCGTTGAACCGAACCCCGAGGTCGGTGCTCCGTTCGAGGAAGTCGGATCCGAGACTTGGGAAGTCTCCGAGGGTCCCTCTCTGCCCTGCAACCAAGGCAAGCCCCGGATGCATTAACCCCTCCTTGGATGTTTTAAATCTTTTATCACTTATGAATTGAAAATGCTGCATTAGGTAGTTGAGAATTGGGTTAACCTACTTGCTGCATTTACTACCTTGATATCTGTTATCCTGTCCTTGACACCTGTTTTATTTTAAAACTGCGTAGCGATGCTTAGCCCTGCTACTAGATAGGTTTTCAAACAAGAAAGTTTGAAGGGTTGTTGTGGGATACACTTATGATCAATGATGTTTCAATTTGAGACCGGTCGGTGGACTTGCTCTAAGAATGGAGTCTTAAAGTAGTGTCTCCAACTGTGTTGATTAAGGACCGTTCCGTTGATGGCCTGCTGGGTTGAGAATTTATAGTACTAGCCACTTACCTACGGTAAGCCCAGTCTTGTAATCCCTCGACGCGAACAGCTACTCGCGCACTGGGAGTGGAAAGATGGCGAGAGTAGTGTGTACCCACCTTACGGATCTGAGATGACCGGAAAACATCTAGATCGGCTGTAGGATGGTGGAGTACTGTGCTCTCGGGTGCCGCGAACCTGGTCAAATTTGGGGAGAGCTTGATTTGGGTCGACATATGCAAGATTTGGTTCTACATATGTCGGGTGGTTAGGAACTCCAGCTGGATTGCTAAGCGATTCGAATCGTCGTTGCTCCCCGATTGGGAGACTCAATTCCTTCGACCCTCATCGTAGCTAAATATGCAACTAAGTGATAAAATGAGAAAAGGGAAAATGTCTCATGAGGTTCGGATCCCAATTCCCGGACTCATAGCGACATGAAGCTATGGCCATCGATAAATAATACTCAATGATAGGACTAGGAACTCACGGATTCGTCTGTGAGATACAACTAGTTAAACTATCCTCGAACTCCTCGGCCTCTGCGAGGGAGGAATTCGGGGTAAAACTTGAAAATAAGGATGCACTACTAGTAAGCTTTTACGCAAAACACTTTGACTCCTTGCTCAGCCACCCCTTGTCTACCCTAAGCCTGCATCCCTAAATTCTCCTCTTTTCCCGTCGGATAAGTCTTGTTGAGTACTCCCGTACTCAGGGTTTCGATACCCCTGTTGCAGGTGAAGCACAGGAGCCGACTTGTTTCGGACCCTGTTGTGTGACCGTCGTTGAGGTTGACGACGAAGAAGAGTGAGCACGACCCATGGGCAGGGTCTGTAATTTTGTTCTGTCTATGCTAAAGTTTCAGTTGCTCCGCTGGACCAGGCTTGTAATAACACTCTACTATCTGGAAGAACTCCTTTTATAAATTAAGTTATGTAATACTTCCGCTGTTTACTCTGAAATATTATTTTGGTCTTGTGTCGTTGAGTTACTGCTTTATCTTCGCAACGAAGGATCCTGGTGTTAAGGTGGCCACTTGCTATCCTGTAAGGGCGAGAAGAAACAGTTCTCGTTGTTTGACCATTACCAGTGGTCCGGACGAGCCAGCTTGGTACGCCACAGGTAGCAGTGGAATGAGCGCCCAGCAATGCTCATCGGACTTCTAAAGTGGGAGGACTCCCGGCATCACCGTCAGAGGTCCTTAGGACAATGGCAGGTGTCGGTGGGCCCAAACACTCAGGAGGTTCTGCCACAGCTGGTATCAGAGCATTCGTTGCTAAGATGACTGCTGAACCTTTTGAAAAACTTCAAAAATTCGTTTGGAACTAATACTATGAACCTGCCTATTTTGAGTCCAAGTGCTTAGTCCTAACTTACCCCTGTCTATAGGCTTTCTTAGAATTTTTGAAGTGGTATGGAGGAGCAACATAAAGTATTGCCCTATGTTGTAACAGTTTAAAGTAATAACGTTACGAATTGTTAGTAGGAATCGTAAGTTCGTGCATGCATCATGATGTATTAACTGATTAAGTTCCTTCCTCCTTGTTGGGTTGGGCGAATAGAATCAATCCTATTCTTGCTAACCTTTAAGGTCTCTCTTACTAATCTAAACTTACCCTCTACAGGATGGCTCGTCAGAAGCAGACCCCGCGTAAGCGGACTGGTCCAAAAGGAGTTCCCCGACATCAGCTAGCTCCACGCAGTGATCAAGCCAGTAGTAGCCGTTCACCGCCTCAACAGGAGGTGGACAGGTTGTCCGCCGAGTTGACTGAGGTGATGAGAGAGAGAATGTACAATGTTATGGAGATTGACAAACTTAAAGCTCAACTGGCCAAAGAAAAACGAGCTACAGAAAATTGTGAAGCTATGTTGTCCCGGATGGTGGAGGAGCGGAATGCAGCCATTGCCCGAGAGGAAGAAGCTAGGAGCACCCATAGGCATGAGCTAACTAGGATGAACGCAAAGTTGGGCAAGGCAAAGTATCTTAAGGATTTGTATGTGAAGATGGCGGCCACGGTCACCGCACAACGGGATGTCGCGTGGCAACGAGAGGACCAGCTCCAGCTGGAGAAACTGGAGCTGGCACATCACTTAGATACAGTCAATGATCTGGCTATGCAATATCGTGATATTGCGTTTGATCTGTATCATCAACTCCACCCACCTCCCGGCGAAGGAGAAATGGATACGGATGGCGAGCTGGCAGACGATGGAGAACCCGACCCAGGCCTCAGTGATGAAGAGGAGTCCGACCCCGATGACCACAACCCAGGGGGTGATCAAGATGATGGCAATGACGACCCGGGCTACAGCTCTGGCCACACCGATTAGTTCGGTGAAACCGAGGGCAACGTCGTTGTAGGGGTCTCAGCTTGCCGTAGTGGGGTTCGGGTTTGTAATATAAGTTCTCTTTTGGTTTGAAAAGTTGTACTTGTTTACTCTTGATGTGTCGAACTAATGTTTAATAAGTGAATGTAAGATATGTTCTGTGTTATGAATTTTACGTGGTAACAGGTATCTACAATCCTTGTAACAGGTGCCGATGCGTACTCGCGGATCTGATGGAGCTGGAACATCTCAGGGAGGGAATGATATCCCCAACCCTCCACCTGCTCCGCCTTCTTTGGCTGACGCCATTGCTGTCTTGCTAAGTGCCACAACTGACAATGCTCGCTTGCTGCGCGAGCTAGCACAGCGTCAAACACACCCTGCTCCAAACATCAGAGCACCGCGCAACGGGGACGGAGAGGCTCGCTCAGCAACTTCGGGGAGCTGCAGGTGCTTGGTGGGAGAACTTGTTAGCTATTCAAGCTCCCGGACACCAAGTTACCTGGACCGAGTTTAGGGACGCGTTTCGCGCCCACTACATCCCCGAAGGGCTCATGGCCATGAAGGCCGAAGAGTTTCTCGCCTTGCAGCAAGGCGATAAGAGTGTTATGGAATACGTGGCAAGGTTTAATCATCTCTCTCAATATGCCACGGATCATGTGAACACTGACAGAAAGAGGAAAGCCTGTTTCATGCGTGGTCTAAATACTAAACTTCAGACCATGATGACCACTTGCCAAAATGCTACTTTCTATGAGGCGGTAAATATTGCTATCGCCTCAGAGGAAAAGAATAGGAAACATAAGGAAGCCAAGAAGAAGGCAGCTTCCTCTTCTTTCTCTGGTCGCGGTCAAAAGCGCCAGAGGATCATTTATCATCCACAGGGCCACGGACGTTTCCAAGCGCCGTCGTATTATCGTGGTCCTTTCTCCCCTCCACAGTACAGACCCGGGCAGCAGGTATATTCTCGACCTACTGCCATCGCTTTTGCACCACGCCAGCCGAACGCCCCGGGTGTTCGCCCTACTGCTCCGCCCAGCCACAATTACCCTTGCTTCAATTGTGGTAAACCTGGGCATTTCTCTAAAGAGTGCCCTTTTCCCCGCCAAACCAACCCTACTTTTCCAAGGCCACCTATGGGCCAACCCCAGCCGAGTCAGTTCAGAACTGGGGCTCAGAAAGGGCAACAGACACAGAAAGGTAGACCAGCAAAGAAAACAGGGCAAGTCTTCCATACTGAAGTGGAGACGATTCCAGAGGGTGAACCAGTGATGATGGGTACGTTTCCTGTTGCGAAGCATCCTGCTTTAATGCTCTTTGATTCTGGTGCATCCCATACATTCATCAATCGCACCTTTGTGTTAAAGCATGGCATACCTATTGGGGAAACACAAGATCATTTTTATATACAGTCGCCAGGAGGACGGCTGATGTCTAAAGAAATGGTTCACCAAGTACCCATCGAATTTGGTGGGCACAATTTTCCTACTAGCATGATTGTTCTTAAGGACCAAGAAATTGATGTCATCTTAGGCATGAACTGGATGGCGCAACGAGGGGTTGTGCTAGACACTTTGCACCGAACCATTAAAATCCCATTGCCCAATGAGAGTTCTTATTTGCTAATCCAATTAGTTACTCCCAAACGGACAATTGGGCAAGTTCATGCCGCTAATGTGTCTGAAGTTAAAGATATCCCGGTAGTTCGAGATTTCCCGGATGTATTTCCTGAAGACTTACCAGGTCTGCCTCCGGACCGGGATGTACAATTCAGTATAGAATTGAAACCAGGAACGGCCCCAATATCTCGAAGGGCCTACAGAATGGCACCGAAAGAGCTGGCCGAATTAAAAACCCAATTACAAGAGTTGTTGCAGAAGGGTTTTATTCAGCCTAGTTCTTCTCCATGGGGTTGCCCAGCCTTGTTTGTGAAGAAAAAGGATCAGACATTAAGGCTGTGTGTTGACTATCGTCCTCTGAATGAGGTAACGATTAAAAACAAGTACCCATTGCCCCGCATTGACTTATTGTTTGACCAGCTAGCTGGGGCCAAAGTGTTCTCAAAAATTGATTTGAGATCAGGGTACCATCAAATTAAGATTAGGCCGGAAGATGTACCCAAGACTGCTTTCACAACCCGTTACGGGTTGTATGAATACTTGGTGATGTCTTTTGGGTTGACTAACGCACCGGCCCATTTTATGTACCTGATGAACTCTGTCTTCATGCCAGAACTAGACAAATTTGTGGTCGTCTTCATCGATGACATCTTGATTTACTCCAAAACTAAGAAGGAGCATGCTGAACACTTGAGAATTGTGCTGACCCGTCTCAGGGAGCATCAACTATATGCCAAGTTCAGCAAATGTGAGTTCTGGCTGGACAAAGTTCATTTCCTGGGTCATGTATTATCAGCGGAAGGAGTCGCTGTAGACCCAGGCAAAGTGGAAGATGTGTTGAATTGGAAACCCCCGACTACGGTACATGAGGTCCGTAGTTTTCTGGGCATGGCGGGATATTACCGTCGTTTTATCCCGGACTTTTCCAGAGTCGCCAAACCAATCACAACCTTGCTCAAAAGTCAAACAAAATTTGTTTGGTCACCCCAATGTGAGCAAGCTTTTCAGACTCTGAAAAGGTTGTTGACAACTGCACCTGTCTTAGCCCAGCCAGATATTGAAAAACCCTTTGATGTATATTGTGATGCATCAGGAATAGGGTTAGGCTGTGTGCTGATGCAGGAGGGTCGCGTAATTGCATATGCTTCCAGACAACTCAAACCTCATGAAGAGAATTACCCGACCCATGATCTCGAACTAGCCGCCGTGGTACATGCATTGAAGATCTGGCGTCATTATTTGTTGGGAAACACATGTCATCTATATACAGATCACAAAAGCTTGAAGTATATTTTTACTCAAGCCGAGCTTAATATGCGCCAGCGAAGGTGGCTAGAACTGATTAAAGATTACGACCTTGAGGTGCATTATCACCCTGGTAAGGCAAATGTAGTGGCGGATGCCCTCAGTCGTAAGGCTCACTGTAATTGTTTAACAGTGAAGCCTAGGGATATAACTTTGTGCCAAGAGCTAGAGAACTTGGGAATAGAAATGATTTCCCAAGGAAGCCTTTCCAATATAAAGATTGATTTTAATCTCGAGGCTCAAATCATAAAGGCACAAAAAGAAAACAAAGGCATGAGACATCTTAAAGAGAAGATTTCTAATAGAGCACTCACAGACTTTGAGGTGGATAATGCGGGAGTAATCTGGTTCAAGAACCGGTTAGTGGTTCCAAAGGTACCTGAGTTACGTCAGCAAATCCTAGATGAAGCTCATACCACGAGGTATTCTATTCATCCGGGAAGCAATAAGATGTATCAGGACCTGAAGCAAAGGTTTTGGTGGACAAAAATGAAGATAGAAATAGCTCGCTATGTGGCCCAATGTGACACCTGTCGAAAGGTCAAAGCCATTCATCTCAAATCCGCTGGGGAGTTGCAACCTTTGCCTATCCCCGCATGGAAATGGGATGACATAAGTATGGATTTCATAGTAGGATTGCCCAAGACGGCCAAGGGCTTTGATTCCATTTGGGTCATAGTAGATCGTCTCACCAAAACAGCACATTTTCTACCGGTCAAGCTATTGTATCCTGCCTCCACCTATGCTAAGATTTATTTCGATCGTATCCTAAGTCTGCATGGAGTGCCAAAGACAATAGTGTCAGATAGAGGCACACAATTTGTCTCCCAATTCTGGAAATGTTTACATGAGTCCTTGGGCACTAAGCTTTTACACAGCACAGCCTACCACCCTCAAACCGGTGGGCAAACTGAAAGGGTAAATCAAACCCTAGAAGATCTATTAAGATCTTGTGCCCTGAATTTTCCAGATAAGTGGGATGACTGCTTGCCTCTAGCAGAATTCTCCTATAATAATAGCTATCAAGAGAGTATCAAAATGGCTCCCTTTGAGGCACTGTATGGTCGCCGATGTCGAACTCCGTTACACTGGTCAGAACCTGGAGAAAGATGGTTCTTCGGAGTTGACTTAGTGAAAGAGACTGAGAACAAAGTGAAACAAATCCAAAATAACTTGAGAGTTGCTCGGTCCCGACAGAAAAGTTACGCTGATAAAAGACGTCGACCATTAAAGTTCACCCCAGGTGATCATGTGTATTTAAAAGTATCCCCAATGAAAGGAGTAAATCGTTTTGGTGTTAAAGGCAAGTTAGCGCCTCGTTACATTGGTCCATTTCCAATTATTGACCGATGTGGGCAGGTCGCTTACCGCCTTAAACTGCCCGAACGATTATCCGGGGTACATAATGTGTTCCATGTGTCTCAACTGAAAAAGTGTCTTCGGGTACCAGATCGAATTCAAGATATTGAAGATGTAAAGCTTGAACCAGATCTAACTTATTCGGAATATCCTATCCGAGTACTGGATCAAAAAGCTAGAGTTACTCGAAGGACAACCACCAAATGGTATAAGGTACAATGGAGCCAGCACTCTGAGGAAGAAGCCACCTGGGAATCTGAAGATTACTTGCTAGAGAATTTTCCTGAATTCTATGCTTCTCTTCAGGACCATATATGATAACCAGAGGATGTACTCTAGTAAAGAAACAGAGTCGCCAAAGCCATGTACTGAATGTACATATATGCATATAATGAAGTATTTTCCCCAACTCCTTGCCTTATGGAAAAGTTGAAGATGAAAGAGTTTTGACAAATTTCCTTTTCCATTACTTACCCTAAGGTTTTAAATCTCGAGGACGAGATTTCTTTAAGGGGGAAGGGCTGTAACATCCCTGATGTTACGGTTACTAAAAACGGATCATGTCATCATAAGCATTGTAAAGCATAATTGTTAAAGCACATTAGTATGCATCAACTTAAAACAAGTTTATTTTTATTGCTTGAGCTTAGGGAGGTAGAGTGTGTTTATGTGGAATGATGATGCTTGTGTGGTTGCTAAAATCCTAGGGTGGAAATTTTCCGAAAAGCTAAGGGGGGAAAAACCCTGATTTCTGGACCCTAGAATTGCCCCTTTTTGTGCAATTCAAAAACTAAGCAAAATTTGAGGTTGAGTTCAAAAGCAAAGTTGTAGCTCTTGGCAAGATGTACAACTTTGGTGTTTTGAGTTTTTGAAGTTTCAATACAAAATTCAAAGTAATTTTGAAAATACAGATTTCCAGAAAGTGTCCCCTTTTCCAACTTAAATCCCCAATTCAAAATCCATTTGGAATTTTGAAAAGTGGTCAACATGAAAGTTGTAGAGCACAAAAAGTTGAGCAACTTTCATGTTGGGAGTTTTTCAAGCTGTTATACAAAATCAAAAGTAATTTTGGAAGTTCTGTTTTGCCCCAATTCAAAAATTTGGAATTTCTTTGATTTGAGTTTGATTTTCAAACTGTTTTGGCCAAATTCACCCTGTTACACTCAAAATCAGCTCTGGTCACCTAAATATGATTTGTAGCTTACAAAGTTTGGCACAACTTTTGTTTTGGTGGAAATTTGACTTTAGTTCAAATTTTGGTCGGATTTCACAAAGAGACAAACTGAGTGGATGAGGTTGGCTACAGTGATCGGCAGGGGGGGGTGCTCTGCCGCCGGGGCAGAGCCGCCTCCGCGCGCGCCGCCACGCAGCTGGCCACGCAGCTGCTTGCTGCTGAGCTTCGCGCGGACGACCTCATCCACATCACCTGTTCCGCCGCGTGGATAAAGCCTCGGTCGGCCGGGACATTCTTTTCTTTTCCTTGAACCTCATCGCCGACGAGCTCCCTGCGCCTCTCCAATTCGCCTCACTCGTTGCCGTTCCAAGCCACCTGAGCACCCCAGCGACTCCGCCTTGAACCCCGCCACCGATTGCGCCCCCAAACACACGCTCTATCCTACCGTAGTTCCAACCCGAGCTGTTTCCCTTCTCAACTCCGGCCGAGCGCCGCCGCGAGCACGTCACCGTGGCCAGCGTCAACCAGAGCCCCTCCGCCGCCGCTTCTTGCTCGGTTGAAGTCGTGGTGAGCCCCTGATGCTTTTGCGCTGCTCAAGTCGCGCTCTACTCGCTCGTAGTGGCCGGCGTCGGCTCGGCCGAGACGGCCGTCCGCCGTGTCCGTGGTCGCGGGGGCTAGGGAAGGAGAAAGGGGGTGCAAAAGGGTGTCCAGAGATGCGCCTTGGGGTGGAGAACACGACCAAAGAATCGCAAGAGGCAGAGGGGGCGCAGATGGCTCGGTCGCGCCGTCGATTCGGCCGGCCGGAGCTTGAGGACGAAGCTGACAGCGGGGGCCCGCTGTCAGCGACGCCCTGAGAGGAGGCGAGGGCGCGGGCGCGGGAAGCGCTCGGGCCAGAGTGGACCGTGTCCACGCGGGCCGTCTGCGCGGCGCGTGAGCAGGCCGAGCGCGCGTGGGCCGGCTTGCGGGCCAAGTTCCAGGCCACCCGCTGCGCGAAAACCTTTTTCTTTTTCCTTTTTATGCAAATTTTGCTGGATGTTTGAAATTATGTGATAAATTGTGTGCTAATCCAAAAATAGTGAAACTTTTTGTATAGGTTCCAGACAATATAATGAGCATAGGAAAAATGTTAGAGTCTATTTCCTTGATAGTTTGCCTGTCCATAAAAATTGGCTTTTTAATTAATAAATAAAACTTCTAGGAATTTTAATAATTTATTTGTATGTCCAAAAATCACCAAAAATTGTGGGGAGCCTCTGAATATTATTCCCTGGCTCCACACAAAATTTGGTGGCATTTGGATAATGTTTGATTAAAATATTAATAAACCCTTATTTAATACTTAAGTAATAATTCCAAAATAATTAAATAGTGATTAGTTAAATCCTCATAGTTAAGGTTGAGTGATTTTGGATTGTGTGATGACCTGAGGTCATTAACCCTAATGACCTTTGGCATTTAATTATTGTTTAGCCTTAATGCTTAATTACTGTCATTAGTAATTAATTAAGAATTAATTAAAGTAAATAGGGTTAATAATTAATTAATTTAAGATAAGTATGAATTAAATAAAGTCTTAGTTTACTGATGCAACCTCTTGGGTAAAGACACTAAGTTGTTAAACAACTTTATTTATTAATTATTCTGTATTGCATCAAGAAGGCGAGTTGTACTTGATTTAGCCCTTCTTGCATAATTGTCATACGCATATCATGAGCATTCATCATTTTGCGTATAGTGCACGTGACCGAAGGAGCGCCCGTTGAACCGAACCCCGAGGTCGGTGCTCCGTTCGAGGAAGTCGGATCCGAGACTTGGGAAGTCTCCGAGGGTCCCTCTCTGCCCTGCAACCAAGGCAAGCCCCGGATGCATTAACCCCTCCTTGGATGTTTTAAATCTTTTGTCACTTATGAATTGAAAATGCTGCATTAGGTAGTTGAGAATTGGGTGAACCTACTTGCTGCATTTACCACCTTGATATTTGTTATCTTGTCCTTGGCACCTGTTTTACTTTAAAAACTGCGTAGCGATGCTTAGCACTGCTACTAGATAGGTTTTCAAACAAGAAAGTTTGAAGGGTTGTTGTGGGATATACATATGATCAATGATGTTTCAACTTGAGACCGGTCGGTGGACTTGCTTTAAGAATGGAGTCTTAAAGTAGTGTCTCCAACTGTGTCGGTTAAGGACCGGTCCGTTGATGGCCTGCTGGGTTGAGAATTTATAGTACTAGCCACTTACCTACGGTAAGCCCGGTCTTGTGATCCCTCGACGCGAACAGCTACTCGCGCACTGGGAGTGGAAAGATGGCGAGAGTAGTGTGTACCCACCTTACGGATCTGAGATGACCGGAAAACATCTAGATCGGCTGTAGGATGGTGGAGTACTGTGCTCTCGGGTGCCGCGAACCTGGTCAAATTTGGGGAGAGCTTGATTTGGGTCGACATATGCAAGATTTGGTTCTACATATGTCGGGTGGTTAGGAACTCCAGCTGGATTGCTAAGCGATTCGAATCGTCGTTGCTCCCCGATTGGGAGACTCAATTCCTTCGACCCTCATCGTAGCTAAATATGCAACTAAGTGATAAAATGAGAAAAGGGAAAATGTCTCATGAGGTTCGGATCCCAATTCCCGGACTCATAGCGACATGAAGCTATGACCATCGATAAATAATACTCAATGATAGGACTAGGAACTCACGGATTCGTCTGTGAGATACAACTAGTTAAACTATCCTCGAATTCCTCTGCTTCTGTGAGGAAGGAATTCGGGGTAAAACTTGAAAATAAGGATGCACTACTAGTAAGCTTTTACGCAAAACACTTTGACTCCTTGCTCAGCCACCCCTTGTCTACCCTAAGCCTGCATCCCTAAATTCTCCTCTTTTCCCGTCGGATAAGTCTTGTTGAGTACTCCCGTACTCAGGGTTTCGATACCCCTGTTGCAGGTGAAGCACAGGAGCCGACTTGTTTCGGACCCTGTTGTGTGACCGTCGTTGAGGTTGACGACGAAGAAGAGTGAGCACGACCCATGGGCAGGGTCTGTAATTTTGTTCTGTCTATGCTAAAGTTTCAGTTGCTCCGCTGGACCAGGCTTGTAATAACACTCTACTATCTGGAAGAACTCCTTTTATAAATTAAGTTATGTAATACTTCCGCTGTTTACTCTGAAATATTATTTTGGTCTTGTGTCGTTGAGTTACTGCTTTATCTTCGCAACGAAGGATCCTGGTGTTAAGGTGGCCACTTGCTATCCTGTAAGGGCGAGAAGAAACAGTTCTCGTTGTTTGACCATTACCAGTGGTCCGGACGAGCCAGCTTGGTACGCCACAGGTAGCAGTGGAATGAGCGCCCAGCAATGCTCATCGGACTTCTAAAGTGGGAGGACTCCCGGCATCACCGTCAGAGGTCCTTAGGACAATGGCAGGTGTCGGTGGGCCCAAACACTCAGGAGGTTCTGCCACACGTGATCATCATCCACCTAACTCTCGCAGGTGACAGGAAATCACCCGGCTTCTACCGAGCTAAGCATGGATAAGCATTACTTCGATCCTGGACCTACTTTGGTATTGTTTAAGGTGGACAAGGTAGTCATTATGCAGCAAAGGTGTCATATCAACGCCTACCACTTAATGCAACAATATATATAACCATAGACATTTGATAGCTGAACAAGATAATAAAATAGTAGGAGGCTTATAATGCTCCGGCGCTTGCCTTCAACGTAAGTGGATGGATGATGGTCGGGACACTCCGACAAGTCCTCCTCCTCCTCAACTTCTTGAGGTAGCTCCCCTTGCTGTCCTTCCGGCTCCGGCAACTCGAACTCCAGCACCGTTAGTCCCTTGGGTACACCTATGGATGCATGACAAGGAGATGAATAAAGAGAATGCACATATGATGTATGATGCCAAGATGAGGAGCAAAAGGGACACAAACAAGGTATAACATGAGCATAACCCTTAAGATTAAGTGCATCATGGACTAACAAGTAAGTGCATACTTCTTCTCTAGTAGAGAGACTAAATAGACAAGTTAAACAAGTACTAGCTACTCCAACTCAGCCACTGGTTTATTAGACAAACCAACCAGTCACAAGTTTCAGCCATAACTCAAGCATCTGTTAACCAAATTAAGCAAGTAAGTACTTTCTGGAAAGCTTAGCAATTTATCTACAATTCACTTTTAGACAACCCAGACTGATTCCTCAAGTAAATATGCTAAACCCTATAAAGTTGGCTGGCTGCTCTGGGAATTCCAGAGAGCAAGCACTTTGCAGCGGCTACTTGCAACATGCATAACTTTCAAACTACTCAACCAAATATCATGAAATTTGGACACGAAGTAGATCAGTAAGTTAGCTACAAGTTTGTTGTAGACAAGTGTCCCAGAAAACATCATCTTTAATTAGCTCTTAATCATTTGCTATCAGCTGTACAGAAATGCTCTAGGAAAGGCAAAAGTAGCAAAAATAATATTTTGCACATGTTGAAAATATATCAAAGGAACAATCCAATTGCACCAGTAGGTAGAACATATCTAAGAAACACCAGAAAACATCATAGCAAGGTCTAAAACTATTTCTATCATCACCTTTTCCATTTATTTAATTATTATGGTGATTTAATGAACATGTACTCCAGATGTTCCAAAAATCCTAAGAAAATTGCAGAAAGCTACTTAGGCTAACATAAGATCACTGTAAAATTTTCAGAAGATTTGCACATACACATTGTGAGGTATAAAAATAACAAGTTATTATAGGCATGCAAGGCATAAATGTGAAACCCTATCAAAAAGTGTCAAACAACAGATTTCAGATTTTTTCCTTGCTTTGTCTACTCATAAGTACAACACTCAGCAAGTTTCATCTCAAAAGGGGCTATAACCTATTTATTAAAAATATCACAAGAAACTCCTATTTAAGCAAGAATTATTTTTAACTTCTTAACCAGGCTTCCAAAAATCATGAAAAATTTATCAGAGCCTATTCATAACATAAGTAACAACTCCTAAAATTTGCATGGCCAGCAGATCAACAGATCTCAAGATATAATTACCCACTGAAAATCCAAGATTAATTTATATCTATTTATTTCTGCAAAAACATAGCATGTTTCATATTTTTGCTAAAAACTAGACTTCTGCTGGAACCTAGAAAAATTGGAATCACCACATTTGGATCTCTAAAACTCCAGATATGAATTTTACAAAAACAGCACTGGATCTGTAACAACAGTGACCCAGGGGGTGAAACGGAGAGACTGACATCCGGGACCCACGCGTCAGTGGGACGGGGACTGGGTAGATGCTCGTCGCCGGCGGAGGTCTCGGCCGGATCTAAGGGCATCTACGTGTTCCTCTCATCAAGGCGACTCTGTTGACCTACTTTACGCGTGCTCTACTGGACTCTAGGGTGCTCGCCGTCGGGAATCGCGGAGCGGCGGCGCTGCGTGGCGGTACGCCGTCGGATCCAGGCAATGGCGACACAGTAGAGGTTCACGCCGAGCATCAGTGAACCAAGGGGAAGCGATAGGAACAAGAATGGAGGAAAATGGTGGAGCAGAGAGGCCTGGCCACGTTGCCGGTGAGCTCGAGCGGAACTCCGGCGAAGAAGAACTGCTCGGAGCTCGGCGATGCCACCTTACCCGTGCTCGACAGTGGCCAAGGAGGCGACGCCGAGGTAGAGGAGGCTCTGGCGAAGCTTTTGGCGGGCTGGCTTGGCCGGAGACGGCGAGAAGAGCTCAGGCGACGCGGCCGTTCCACGGCGGAGCTCGCCGAGGCGAAATGGAGAAGGGAGAGGGCGCTGGAGAGGCGAAATGAGGACGGCCGGGGCTCGGGGTGGCGTCGTGGCGTCCAAGTGAAGGCGCCGGGGCTGACAGGCGGGGTCGCCGTCGACGTACGGCTGCCACGGGTCATCCACGCGTTGGCCGGCCGGCGACTGACGAAACTGAATCGCACGATTCAGTCGTCGTCGACCGTGTCTGAAACCGAAAGTTCACCGACGTTTTACTCTCAGCTCACTCGATGGTTTTGGCTCAAACTTATTCCTTTGGACAGAGCTACACGAGTTCTACAACTTTGATTACAAGATCAAAGCCTAACTCGGTCTAGATTTCAAACTACAAGGCTCCAAACAGCCTTACCTCGAAACTGCGTGATCCAACACTTAGCCAAATTCGGCTAAGTATGAAATCAGCCCTGATTTTTGGCTTGTGAGCAATTTTTTAATGTGTTCTAAGCTTTTTCATAAAAAGTCATCAACATAACTTGTAGCTTATGAAATTCTCTACAACTTTGCTTCAGGTGTCACAGACATGCAAGGTCTCTAACATTACTTTCATAAAACATCTTTGAAGAGAGGTCTAGGGAGTCAATTAAGCCATTCTAGGTTTAACCCTAACCTATGGGCATTTTTGGCCAAAACCTTCAACATGGACTTTGCTCCAAATGATATTCTAAACATGATTGAAGTATTTTAGAAGACAATGTACACTTGTTTACGTTGGTTACCCCTTATAGTCACTCAATTCAAGTCACACAAGCAATTCAATCATACATGGTATACATAAGATGACATGTGATCATGATAGATGCTTATGAATGAGCATGATGATGCTTGTGTTGATGCAATGCTCATGGTTAACATGCAAGCTAACACTAGGAGTGTTACAGCCCTCCCCCCTTACAAAAATCTCATCCCGAGATTTGAAAGACGTACCATTTTTCGTAGAATGAGGGAGAAGTTACTTGTAAATAGTCTTCCCTTTCCCAAGTGGCATCTCTCTCATTTTGACGGTTCCACAAAACTCTAAAAAGTTTGATCACTCTCCCACGAGTAACCCGTTCCTTGACATCAAGAACTTGCACAGGCTTTTCTTCATAAGATAGGTCTGACTGCAACTTGATATCTCTTGTTTCAACTCTCTCTTCGGGCACACGAAGACACTTCTTGAGTTGAGACACGTGGAATACAGGGAAAATAGCTCTCATTTCGGGAGGTAGTTGTACTTTGTAAGCTACCTTGCCGCTCTTCTCAATGATTCGGTAGGGACCCACATACCTAGGAGCAAGCTTTCTTTTAACGCCAAAGCGATTTACTCCTTTCATGGGCGATACTTTTATGTACACAAAGTCACCTACTTCGAACTCGATTGGCTTTCTTCTTCGGTCAGCATAGCTTTTTTGGCTAGCTTGGGCGGCTCTCATGTGTTGTTGGATAATGAGAACTTGCTTTTCAGCCTCTTTGACAAAGTCGATTCCGTAGTACCTCCTTTCACTTGGTTCAACCCAGTTTAACGGAGTTCTACATTTGCGGCCATACAAGGCTTCGAAAGGAGCCATTTGGATACTCTCTTGATAACTATTGTTGTACGAGAATTCAGCTAAGGGTAGCCATTTCTCCCATGCACCCTTGGAAGATATAACACATGCCCTCAACATATCCTCTAAGATTTGATTCACACGCTCAGTCTGACCGGAGGTTTGAGGATGATAGGCTGAACTGCGAACCAATTTTGTACCAAGGAGTGAATGCAGATGCTCCCAAAAGCGAGCAGTGAACTGAGGACCTCTATCAGAAATGATAGTGCGAGGCACTCCGTGCAATTTAACTATCTGAGAGAAGTACAATTCAGCATAGTCGGATGGTCGGTATGTAGAGTGTACGGGAATAAAATGAGCTGACTTGGTCAAACGGTCAACAATCACCCATATGGAATTGTGTCCTTTTTGCGTAAGGGGAAGTCCAACAATGAAATCCATGCTGATTTCTTCCCACTTCTAACCTGGAATTGACAACGGTTGCAATAAACCTGCAGGTTTGAGGTGAACTGCCTTTACCCTGCAGCAAGTATCACACCTAGCAACATAAGCTGCTATCTCTTTCTTCATTTTGGTCCACCAGAAACGAGGTCTCAATTCTTGGTACATTTTGCTACTACCCGGATGAATGGACAACTTGGAAGAATGAGCTTCTTCTAAAATTTTGTTGCGTAGGTCACGGTCTTTGGGTACAACTAGTCGATCGTCAAACCACAGTACACCCTTCTCATCTACTCGGAAATGCTTGTTGTCTTGCTCTTGCATTTTTCTCTTGATATGAAAAATACCAGGATCAGATTTTTGGAACTCTATGATTTGACTTTCTAATGAGCAACTGACTATAATGTTGTGTAGGACCACCGGATGCAATAAATTGAAGCCTTCCTCTAGGAGAGGTCTAACATGTTGTTTCTGACTGAGAGCATCAGCTACAACATTGGCTTTGCCGGGATGATAGTGCACTTCTAAATTGTAGTCCTTTATTAATTCCAACCATCTTCTTTGTCTCATATTCAGCTCGGGTTGGGTGAATATATATTTGAGGCTCTTATGGTCAGTGTAAATGTGACAAAGATTACCCAACAGATAGTGTCTCCAGAGTTTCAATGCATGTACAACTGCTGCTAACTCTAGATCATGAGTAGGGTAGTTGGCTTCATGTTTCCTCAGTTGCCGAGAAGCGTAGGCAATAACTCGGCCTTCTTGCATAAGTACACAACCTAGGCCAGTGCCAGATGCATCACAAAAGACATCAAATGGCTTTTCAATGTCAGGCTGTGCCAGAACAGGAGCGGTGGTCAGCAAATGGCGTAGAGTGGTGAAAGCAACTTCACACTCCTCGGACCACACAAACTTCACATCTTTTTGCAGTAGCTTGGTCATAGGCTTAGCTATTTTGGAGAAGTCTGGAATAAAACGCCGATAATATCCAGCTAGACCGAGAAAACTCCGAACTTCGTGCACTGAAGTCGGGGCCTTCCAGTCTAGAACCTCTTGCACCTTTGACGGGTCAACCGAAATACCCTCTTCGGATAAAATATGGCCGAAGAAAGGCACTTTCTTCAGCCAAAACTCACACTTGCTGAACTTGGCATAGAGCTGATGTTCTCGCAATCTAGTGAGTACAATCCGAAGGTGCTTCTCATGTTCTTGTGCATTTTCAGAATACACCAATATATCATCGATGAACACCACCACAAACTTATCCAGTTCAGGCATGAACACCGAATTCATCAGGTACATGAAATGAGCAGGGGCATTAGTCAGACCAAAGGACATGACTAAATACTCATACAACCCATACCTGGTAGAGAAAGCCGTTTTAGGAATGTCTTCAGATCGGATCTTGATTTGATGATACCCAGATCTCAGATCAATTTTGGAGAATACTTTGGCCTTGGCTAATTGATCAAACAGGATATCAATGCGAGGCAAAGGATACTTGTTTTTAATGGTCACGGCATTCAGGGGACGATAGTCTACACACATACGTAGAGACTTGTCCTTCTTCTTGACAAAGAGAGTCGGACAACCCCATGGAGAAGAACTAGGCCGAATAAGACCTTTCTCTAGGAGTTCTTGCAATTGCTTTTTCAACTCTGCCAATTCATTGGGTGGCATTCGGTATGGCCTTCTAGAGATAGGTGCGGTACCCGGACTTAGATCAATTTTAAACTCAAAGTCTCTGTCCGGCGGCAACCCGGGCAGATCCTCTGGAAAGACATCCGGAAACTCACACACTACCGGGATCTCTGCCAAAGTGAGTGGTCGAATGGCATTAGCAGCATGACGAATGTCATCATTCTTGGGAAGCTGGACTAAGAAGGCTTCTTTGCTATCAGGCTCCCGCAACATGACTACTCTCGTGGAGGTGTCTATTAACACCCCATGCCTGCTCATCCAATTCACCCCAGAATAACATCTATCCCTAGGCCTGGCAGTACGACTAAATCTGCTGCATAATTATGCCCTTCTATGGCAATATGTACATCCCTCACTACTTGATTCGTAGCAATTTGATTACCAGCAGCGCTGTTGGGTATTTTAAACGCAAACAGAAAAATCCGCAAGCGCACGGATACCGATGTAGCCTTCACCCGGGAGTATTCCAGAGTATCGATTTTCTACAGGGAACGTGAGTGTACTAATTAAGAATCAAGATCGCCCAAGGATAACTATATAATTGTTTTTGGTGGGAAGAGAGGAAGTTTCCTGAGAGTTCTCTAGTTGATCTAAGAATCAAGAATTACTTCAAGATTATTTATATCGGGACATCAGAGCACTAACCACAGAAAGAGATGAGAAGGGGGCTAGGAAGGTCTGACTACGGTCCTACAAACACCGATCCGAACGAGGTGGAATACGTCAACTGTTAGGGCTGTCACTACCCTAAGGCTACCACAACAATCCGCAGGATTTGGTGCAATTCCAGGTAATTGCAAGACTAAACACCACGTCTAATCTATTAATTACTACTCTAATGTTGCAAAGATTAGAGCACTTGATGCAAGCGGGAATCCAATAAATAACTTGAATGTAAATAAAAGTAATTAAAGAACTCAGGATTATGAATTGAAGAACCTGGAGAACGATGAAGAACGAACCAGTTGCTGCAAAAGTACAATGTTGAGGAAGATCCGACAGATCCGGCTCCTCCTCCGCTCTCCTCTTCTCTCTCCCTATTTTCTAGATTACAACTAGAACTAACTAGAACTAGAACTAGAGGAACTAGAACTAGAACTAGATGAACTAGAACTAGATCTAGATGAACTAGAGGTAGAACTAGAAGAACTAGAGGGATCCTCTCTACTTGGATGAAGAATTGAAACCCTAGCTTTAATTCTGTAGAAGAGGTATGCCTCCAGGGGCTGGTGGGGGTCTGCTTATATAGTCCAGGAAGAGTAGCCCCCAAGAAATCTAGGAAGAGTAGCTCCCAAGAAATCTAGGAAGAGTAGCTCCCAAGGAATTTCCACGTTATTCTCCACCATCCGATCAAACCGACCTTCATCGTGTGATTTTCCTCGATCCTTAGAGTCGGTGGGGCATAATCCCAGAGAGTCGTGCTGATTGGTCAGCAGAGGAGGGCGGGCGCCCAGGGGGGTAGGGCGGGCGCCCTGCTTCCGGGCCCGCTCGGCCTCCCGTTCGTTCCCGTGGCTTCTGGAGTCTTCTAGATGATAGAAAATTGCGCGGCACATTAATATCTCTATGTAATCCCGACGTGTGGGCCTTTCCTCCATATTTCCTGATAACCCCCTGCAGAAATAGACAAACACCAAAACTCGTGGAATTCTGTCAGATAAAACCCTAAGTCTAGGTGTTGGTTGTATTTGGATCCTTTTCCATGATTAGTTGATGGTTAAATGTGAGCATTAAGGACCGTCAACAAGCTCCCCCAAGCTTAACCTTTGCTCGTCCCTGAGCAAAGCTAAAATCAGCAAGAAAACAGGGGTTACTTTTATGCCTCTTACTACAGGGTTTTTAATTTATCACTCAGGTCTTAAGTGATTGAAAAACAGAACGATCAAGTCAAGCACTATGTCTCAAGTTCTTCTGTCTTACCTTTGTTCTGGAGTTTTTTATAAGTCTGTAAAATAAAACTGAGGCATTTGCCTTCTTCGAGAGAGATATATAAGTAGAGCTTAAAAGTTTTAGCATACTTACTTTGCATTTTGCTATGTCAACGCTCGGAGTAAGGGAGAGGAATGTCATACTCCTAGATCAAGACCTTTGACCTTTTTGAAAAGTTTGTCATCTCTTACTGGCATATTGCTTATTAGAGGGACCATGGGCTATCTTTTTTTTTCTTCTTTTTTTTTCTCTTTTTTTTCAGTCTCTCTTTTTTTTCAAGTGGGCAGCAAGTACCCCTAATTCTACTGTCGGACACATGTCCATTTTTTCCACTCAGGTGGGTATCTTTGTACCCCTAATTCTACTTCGGACACTTGTCCATTTTTACCTCTCGTCTCACTCTTTTTTTTTGAATCAAATTTTTGCATAGTCCCATGCCTCTAACGCAATAATACTTCGGAAGAGTGAATCTTTTATATTTTTAAAACAAAAAGATCTTGATCTTGGGAGCATGATAATTCTCTCAACCAAAACTACAAGAATTAACAATGGCTTGAACAAAGCAAGTGCCCACAGTTTTAATATTTTTATCTTATAAGACTCTAGGTATTATGATCTCATATTTTTTTTTATGAATTTTTAGATTTTCAAAAGATAAAATCTCCAGAACTCTAGCAAAACTTGGAACAAGTTAAATAGTAGCTCAGACCTTCTCATATCATGTTTGTCAATTACCTAGACTTGAACCAAACTTTCTTTTTATTTTATTTAAAACTTAGGATTACACAAAACTATTGTATATTACTCAAAAGAAAAACTTTGTTTGGTTTCATGGTTATGCATTTTTTTATTTCCGAATACTAGTAAATAAAACCAAGAAAGAAAAGTAATACTTATCTAGATACACGTAGGAGTGCCTCCCCCGAGCTGGATATTGACATAGTCGTTCACTCTTGTAGCCTGTATGTTTGGTCTCACTCTTCTTAAGCCTCAAAATCCTGCACAACCCAAATAGACAACAAAACTTGTGGAACATGTTAAGGGTTAGGTAATTGTCTAGAGCTTATGAGAGCTTAATATGAGAATTCTATAAACTCAATCACATCAAGCTCCAATGCCAGGTTGTTTTGTGGCTCAAGATAGATTTTCAAGCGTTGACCATTTACCTTAAAAGTGTTACCTATGTCGTCTTGGATGGTAATGGCTCCATGAGTTGAAGTGTCAATAACCTTGTATGGTCCATCCCACTTACTTCGTAGCTTACCATGCCCAAAGAGCTTAACTCTTGAATTGAATAGTAGAACCTTATCTCCAGACTTAAACTCCTTGTGCTTGATTCTCTTATCATGCCATCGTTTTGTTCTCTCTTTATAAATCCTTGAATTGTGGTAAGCTTTCTCTCTCCATTCTTCTAGCTCAGATAGTTGCATCAGACGATTCTCACTAGCGAGGTGGAAATCCATGTTCCATTTCTTGAGTGCCCAATGAGCCTTAAACTCTACTTCCACAGGCAAGTGACAAGTTTTTCCATATACAAGTTGATAAGGTGACATGCCTATGGGTGTTTTGAATGCAGTTCTATATGCCCAAAGTGCATCAGGAAGTTTGTCCTTCCACCCCTTACCCATCTCATCTACGGTCTTTTGTAAAATATTTTTGATTTGTTTGTTAGATGTTTCGGCTTGACCGCTAGTCTGAGGATGGTATGGTGTTGCGACGTTGTGTCGAACTCCATGATCGGCTAGGTACTTTCGGAAGATTTTGTCGATGAAGTGAGAACCTCCATCGCTTATAACTATCCGGGGTATACCAAAGCGAGGAAAGATTACTTCATGGAACATTCTCTGGCATGTTTTGAATCAGCTGATCGACAAGGTAGGGCTTCTACCCATTTGGACACGTAGTCCACAGCTACTAAGATATATTCGCAATTCCCAGACATAGGGAATGGCCCATGGAATCAATGCCCCATACATCGAAAAGTTCTACTTGAAGATTATTTGTGAGAGGCATTTCATTTCGTGAGTTGATATTCCCATGTTTTTGACATCGGTGGCATCTCCTGACAAAGTCCTTTGTATCTTCATACATCATTGGCCAGAAAAAGCCACTTTGCCAAATTTTAGCATGTGTCCGGAATGCTCCATAGTGTCCTCCATATGGCGAGGCATGGCATCTTTCCATAATCTGAGTAGCCTCAGCCATAGGAACACACCTTCTCAAGACTCCATCAGCGCAGACTCGGAAAAGATATGGCTCATCCCAAAGGTGGAAACGACTATCGTGAAGCAACTTCCTTTTGTTTGCACCAGGTGGGACATAGCCTTTTACTATAAAGTTTACGATGTCTGCGTACCATGGATCTACATGTGTTATCTTAAGTAGGGTGTCATCCCTTAGGTAGTCATTTATGGGAAGTTCATCATGTGTTTCCTTATATTGAAGCCTAGACAAGTGGTCAGCTATGGAATTCTCAACTCCCTTCCTATCTCGGATTTCTATGTCAAAGTCTTGGAGTAGAAGAATCCACCGAATTAGACGAGGCTTAGCATCTTTCTTAGTGAGGAGGTACTTGAGAGCAGCATGGTCTGAATAGATGATTATCTTTGCCCCCACTAAGTAAGATCTAAACTTGTCTATAGCAAAGACAACAGCCAAAAGCTCTTTTTCAGTTGTAGTGTAATTGAGCTGTGGTCCAGACAAGGTTTTGCTAGCGTAGGATATGGCATAATGCTTTTTATCCTTGGTTTGTCCTAAAACGGCACCAACCGCAAAATCGCTAGCATCACACATGATCTCAAAAGGAAGATTCCAATCAGGTGGTTGGATAATTGGGGCTGAGATGAGTGCTTTCTTAAGAGTTTGAAAAGATTCATGACACTCATCACTAAAGATGAAAGGTGCATCCTTAGCTAGGAGACTAGTTAGGGGTCTAGCAATTTGAGAGAAGTTCTTGATAAAGCGTCTATAGAACCCTGCATTTCCCAAAAAGCTACGGATTCCTTTCACATTCGTGGGAGGTGGAAGTTTTTCAATAACTTCAATCTTTGCTTTGTCCACCTCTATACCACGTTCGGACACTTTATGTCCTAACACTATTCCTTCCTGAACCATAAAATGGCATTTCTCCCAGTTCAGGATTAAGTGTTTTTCTTCACATCGCTGCAAGACTCTATCTAAATTCTCCAAACAATGATCGAAGGTTTTGCCATAGACGGTAAAATCATCCATGAAAACCTCCATGATCTTCTCAATCATGTCCGAGAAAATAGACATCATGCACCGTTGGAAAGAAGCTGGAGCATTGCACAATCCGAACGACATTCGTCGGTATGCATAAGTTCCATATGGGCATGTAAAGGTAGTCTTTTCTTGGTCATCTGGGTGGATTGGGATTTGGTGATATCCAGAATAACCATCAAGGAAACAAAAGAAATAGTGGTTTGCAAGCCGTTCCAACATTTCATCAATGAAGGGTAACAGCCTTATTGAGTTTTCGATAGTCAATACACATACGCCACCCAGTGACAATTCGTTGAGGGATGAGTTCATTCTTCTCATTCCTAACGACCGTCATTCCTCCTTTCTTTGGCACTACTTGGACAGGGCTAACCCACTCACTATGTGGCACAGGATAAATAATCCCAGCACGATAGAGTTTGAGGACCTCTTTCTTAACAACCTCTCGCATAGCATTGTTAAGTCTCCGTTGTGGTTCCCTTGAAGGTGTAGAATTGGGATCAATAGGGATACAATGAGTGCAGAGAATGGGACTAATGCCCGTGAGATCCTCGAGAGAGTAGCCAAAAGCTGATCTATGTCTTTCAAGAACAGTGACAAGTTGTTGTGTTTCATAATCGGAAAGCTTGTCACTGATAATTACTGGAGTTTTTGAGTTGTTGTGCAAGAAGACATATCTAAGGCCAGAAGGAAGAGGTTTTAATTCTATCGAAGGAGGTGAAGGTAGTTCATTTTTGTCTAGCTCAACGGGTTCTACCAACTCTTCTTCTTCTTGAACAAAGTGTTCATGATTAAAGAATGGTTCGGTCATCTCCTCTTGAGTCACCATTAAGACCTCCTCAATAGGATCTGGGTCAAGTTTGGGTTCCACTATCGTGTTAATTGATCTAGCAAGAGGAACAACAATAGTGGAATTCCCAACCTTGAAGTCTAAATGACCTCGTTGTGGTTGTTCCTGTAGAAGTTTCATGATTGGTCTGCCAATCAAAAGAGGAATCTCTGGTATGTCAAAAATGTGAAAGTCTAGACATATTCCAGAGTCCTTGATTCTAACAGAAACTGCCCTTAATACCCCATGGCTTTCTAGAATTAATCTAGATGGACTTTGTAAAAGTTTTTGAGATGGGGTTATGGACTCGTTGGGATAAAGGGTGTCAGCTAACTCCTTGGAAATAACATTTATCCCAACATATGGATTGTAGTGGACCTTCATAGGGGACCTTCTAATTTGGCACAGAAGAATGGTTGAAGGAGTGATGATTCGAGCTACCTCAGGAGACAACTCTGCTTCTGTTAGCCATTCATAACTCAGAATAGCCGAAAGGCTTTTGATGTGTTCTATGTCAACAGGTTCTACTCTGAGAACGGATTGAGTGGTCCTTGCTAGAGGTCGTGTTTGGATAGGAAAATTTGAGGTGTTTCCATAATCTTCAAAAAGATCTTCCTCGAATTCAAAGGGATGCTCTAAAGGTGGTGGTTCATCATCCTTTAGTTGGTTTTGCATTCCCTTATCAGGAGGTTTCTCTACAACCAAATTAATAGGTGGGTCAGGTGGAATTTCTAACTCGGTTGCAAGTTCCTCATCTTTTGGTTTAGGATCAGGCTCGACTTCTTTTTCTTCTTCAGGAAACTCATCATAAATGCCTGTGTAAGGGGTATTTTCAAGAATCCTTTCTAGGATAGCTCTCCCCTCATCTGTGAGTTTGTGTGTGAATGAGCCTCCTGAAGCAATGTCGAGGTGAAGAGCAGCCTCCTTGCTTAGACCACGATAAAAGTGGTAGTACAGTACATGGTCAGGCAGGGAAAGGTTTGGACCGGAATTGGTAAGGCTTGTGAACCTAGCCCAAGATGCTCCTAAAGTTTCCTTCTCTCTTTGTTTGAATGTAAGAATTTCAATTCTAAGGTCAGCAATTCGAAAAAGTGGGAAGAAAGCGAGACAAAAGTTGTCTCGAAGTTCATCCCAACTTCCATTAACGCCTCCTACAGAATGAGCATACCACTTTTTTGCTCTTCCCAAAAGGGAGAACGGAAATAATTTCCATTTAAGGGTTTCTTGTGTCATGCCGGAAATAGATCGGCAAGAGCACAACTGCTCAAATTCTCTAAGGTGGGTTTATGGATCTTCATCTACTTGCCCAGAGAAGGGTTGCTCCTGAATCATGGCTATTAGATCAGGGCCGAGGTCGTAGCCATCTGTAAGAATTGGATGTGATGATGGTGGTGGCTCTAATAACTCGCCCTTTGGAGCAAAGAATTTATAGATAGGAGTGAAATCCATGTGGTGTGGTGAAAATGGTAAGGTGAGTGTGGTAAAAAGGAAAGGAAAAAGGATACACGGACGACTTGGTTCGAAACTAGCACAGCAACCGTTCCCCGGCAACGGCGCCAGAAAGCTTGTTGGGTATTTTAAACGCAAACAGAAAAATCCGCAAGCGCACGGATACCGATGTAGCCTTCACCCGGGAGTATTCCAGAGTATCGATTTTCTACAGGGAACGTGAGTGTACTAATTAAGAATCAAGATCGCCCAAGGATAACTATATAATTGTTTTTGGTGGGAAGAGAGGAAGTTTCCTGAGAGTTCTCTAGTTGATCTAAGAATCAAGAATTACTTCAAGATTATTTATATCGGGACATCAGAGCACTAACCACAGAAAGAGATGAGAAGGGGGCTAGGAAGGTCTGACTACGGTCCTACAAACACCGATCCGAACGAGGTGGAATACGTCGACCGTTAGGGCTGTCACTACCCTAAGGCTACCACAACAATCCGCAGGATTGGGTGCAATTCCAGGTAATTGCAAGACTAAACGCCACGTCTAATCTATTAATTACTACTCTAATGTTGCAAAGATTAGAGCACTTGATGCAAGCGGGAATCCAATAAATAACTTGAATGTAAATAAAAGTAATTAAAGAACTCAGGATTATGAATTGAAGAATCTGGAGAACGATGAAGAACGAACCAGTTGCTGCAAAAGTACAATGTTGAGGAAGATCCGACAGATCCGGCTCCTCCTCCGCTCTCCTCTTCTCTCTCCCTATTTTCTAGATTACAACTAGAACTAACTAGAACTAGAACTAGAGGAACTAGAACTAGAACTAGATGAACTAGAACTAGATCTAGATGAACTAGAGGTAGAACTAGAAGAACTAGAGGGATCCTCTCTACTTGGATGAAGAATTGAAACCCTAGCTTTAATTCTGTAGAAGAGGTATGCCTCCAGGGGCTGGTGGGGATCTGCTTATATAGTCCAGGAAGAGTAGCCCCCAAGAAATCTAGGAAGAGTAGCTCCCAAGAAATCTAGGAAGAGTAGCTCCCAAGGAATTTCCACGTTATTCTCCACCATCCGATCAAACCGATCTTCATCGTGTGATTTTCCTCGATCCTTAGAGTCGGTGGGGCATAATCCCAGAGACTCGTGCTGATTGGTCAGCAGAGGAGGGCGGGCGCCTAGGGGGGTAGGGCGGGCGCCCTGCTTCCGGGCCCGCTCGGCCTCCCGTTCGTTCCCATGGCTTCTGGAGTCTTCTAGATGATAGAAAATTGCGCGGCACATTAATATCTCTATGTAATCCCGACGTGTGGGCCTTTCCTCCATATTTCCTGATAACCCCCTGCAGAAATAGACAAACACCAAAACTCGTGGAATTCTGTCAGATAAAACCCTAAGTCTAGGTGTTGGTTGTATTTGGATCCTTTTCCATGATTAGTTGATGGTTAAATGTGAGCATTAAGGACCGTCAACAAGCACTAATGCAAAATTTTCCACTATCAAGATCGGTGACATGTTGCCCATGCTTAGATGCGAATGCTTGACTCATAAATGAATGCGAAGCTCCAGAATCAAACAAGACAACTGCAGGGTGTTGATTTACAAGGAACATACCAGCGGTGACTGCTTCACCTTCCGGAATTTCTTCAACCGTGGTGTAGTGCACACGACCCATATGGTTATTTCCTCCGGCTGCAGCATTTCTCTTAGGGTAGGGGCAATCTCTTGCCCAGTGACCAACTTGCTTGCAATTGAAACAAGGGCGGTTATCAAGAGGATTCTTGGGACTTCCTTGACCCGTGGCACCTCTTGGGAGAGCAACTGTGAAGGACTTGCGCACTCCCGTCTTCACATTTGACTTTTTCTGCGGCGGCCTGTACCTTGTCACAGCATTGGGTGGGCGATAGGCCGGCTTGCTTGCCACTGGAGCCTTGGACTGCGAAGCACCTGCCTCATAGGCCCTCTTGCGGTTCTTGGATGCGGCATACACAGCATTAGAATTTTCCTGAGTCAATGCATCACTCACAAACTCGTTGAAGGTGGTACTCTTGTTACCAGCCATGTTCTTGGACAACTTGGGTCCCAACCCTCTCTTGAAACTAGCGAGCTTCTTGGCTTCGGTGTCAACCATCTCAGGAGCATAGCGAGACAAATTGTTAAAAGCATGAAGATACTCAGTCAAGCTTTTAGTGCCTTGTGTCAGGTTCATGAACTCGGTGTGCTTGATAGTCATTAAGCCTTGTGGAATATAAGTGTTCCTGAAAGCAGTTTGGAACTGGTCCCAGGTTACCACAGCATTGGCAGGCAAGCTGGTCCTGTAATGACTCCACCAGACACCTGCTTTGCCCTCCAACTGGTGGGCTGCATATTCTGCCTTTAGCTCTTCGGTCACCCTCAGCAAGCGGAACTTCTGCTCGAGAGTGTTGAGCCATTCATCCGCTTCTAGAGGTTCGACAGCCTCCTTAAAAAGCGGTGGTTTTGTGTCTTGGAAATCCTTGAAACTGCTGTACTGATTTGCCTCTCCGCCTTGGCGGGCTTGGCGACCACCCAGATTCTGTTGCGCCATAGTTTGCATAGCCTCGTTGAGCATACGCTGGCCCTCAACAAGAGCTGCCAATAGCTCAGTAGGTGTAGGCGGGGGAGGAGGTGGTGGCGGTGGCACCTCGTTGTGACCGGAGCGAGTATTGCGAGCTATCTGTACAAGGCATACCAAGTGACCGTTTAGGACAACAGATATAATTGCCATGAACTTCAATTGTTGCCATACGGAATTTAATGAAGTAAATTCACATAAATTAAGGCGCAATAATCCATGTACAACAAGAGAATATCATCCACAACACTTGGTTATTCTCACGATCATTCACAGCCACACTACACAAAATTAAAGTCACTGCAGAAATTATTTAAGCTCAACATAAACATGGAGCATCACAATTGAGTGCATAGGGTTACACAGAGTCACTGCCACAACTTAAGTTTTACAGGAGGGGCACCATGGCCAAATACATAGAGTCTCAACTAAAATTCAGATTACATATCCATTACACAAAGAGATGGAAACTGATACATGATCATAAAATCATTGCTAGGCTACATATCTTCCTCAGAGTCTCCATTAGAAATGATGCCATCATCCTGATCTTCCTCACTAGAAGCTTCTTCATGATTAAAAGGGGCTGGATGTGGAATAGGATTTATGATATTGTTTAAACAGTGGACATCCAATTGTAGCTCAGCAATTCTAGTGATCAGCTATTCCTCTCTAATTTCAGCATGGAACAAGGCTCTAACTCTAGCAGCTTCTCTATTTTCAGCCAAGCGCATAGCTTCATCTCTCTCTCTAGTCATTTGCATCATGCGGGCTTGTGCCTCATTCCGCTCTCTAACTGCATTCTCAACTTGGTTGCGGCGAGCTTGCAAAGCAGTATGATAGTTTTGGATTTCAGCTTGGGCATCCATAAAAGCCTTGCGGTGCTTGCGCACGCGCTTGCGCAGTTTGCGCTGCCCAACTTGAGCTTGTTGAAGCGCTAGCATGGCATCTATGTAGGTGTCCTGGCGTACATAGTACAGGTTAAGTACTGCTAGCATGGTGCTCATGGCAGGGCTAGAACTATATCCTAGCAAGGTTTCTCTCATCTCTAAAGACTCATTCCCAACCTGGGACACGAATGTATCAGTCACACTCACTCTGGGAACGGACCCCGCTGGGCCATTCACTAGCTCATCACCATGCTCTTGGCAAATCTCTAGCAAAACCTCCAGGGCTGCTACTTGGGCACCCTCCCAAGGAGTATGGCCATCACAGTCAACTAACCAACCTAGCCACTGTGGGTTATTTGGACAAGGGGGAACTGTAATTTGGACATCTACCCAAGGTAAGGCTCCTGCATGCTCAGCCTCGGTCCAAGTGTACTTAGGTGGTTCCTCATATCCAACTGAACTTAGCACCCTCCACAACAAAGTAGGAGTGCCAAACATGTCCAGAAAAGTCTCACTCGCGTGCGGGGCTGCCATCTGTAGAAAGACCACATTTGAGTAAGGGAGATTAATTACAAGGAGAGATAAAGAACCATATTTTCAGAATTTAATACCCAAGTATTGTATAAAGAATGTATGAATGATTCATGATGCATGCACGTTCCATACGTCCTTTCCAAACCTAGAAGAAAGTTCTAACGGTATAGTCGGTGGCATACATACGGGCACTCTTTATACGCAACTACCCGGTCTACACGTTTCGTTGTTAGTGTACCTGCAGAAGATTTCATTTCAGCCCAGCCCCACAATAGTATAAGTGCAGAAATGTAAATCCAATCATCAACAATCAAGCTAGGTACTCCGATATATATTCCCAAACATATATCGTAGCACACTACCCCTTTTGGATGCACCCACCGATACGTCAAATATGTATACATGGCTGCACCTACTACCCACAATTAAGTACCTTCATATATACATGTGTGAAACATGTAAATATTCCAGTAACCACAGCTAACACTCCCCTAGACCGACGGTTGGACGGTCATGCTCTCACAGCTCACACTTACCGTAGCGTAGAGGCATATAGATCCATACATTACCACTCAAGCAAGTGGCATCCATACAATTTCACGCCGTATGGACGACGAAAGAAAACAAACAATGCTTACCATGGCATAGAGGTATGTGATCCATTCATTACCACTTAAGTAAGCGGTATCCATATAATTACACGCCATATGGACGACGAAAGGAAAACCCCCATGTTAGTAATATTAAGCCACCTAGAATTCCTTATATGGGCATAAGGGTATGACCACTGGCATGGTATAAGTTATCAAAAACATTTTTGAAACAGCCCTACATATAGCCTAATTTTGCCAAATTAGCTTGAGAAAACTAAATTCATTTGTTTCTAAATACATCTATGATGGTTAAATGCTTAATCTTGCTCTGATACCAGCTGTAACAGAACCGTCCAATTTATAAGAATTCAAGTGAATTAGCGACCACGGAGGCAGTCAAGCCAATGGACTTGAACCCATATAAACTCGGTAGTCCGACGAAATCTCAAAAGACCTCGATTCAACCAACATACAACCAAGATCGTACATGATCAAGCATCACCATCACAGATTACAACATGCATCACAGAACATAGTTTTACATCACATCAGAGTTTAAAGAGGTTATTACAAACCATAGCGGTAGCGGAAACAAAGTAGTTTTGAAGCAACACCAACTCAGTTTATAATACATGCCAGTTCCATGGTCAAGTCCCAACAAAAGCACAACTGAAGTTAAAGGAGGTGTTCATGCCCATGATCTACTCATCATCCGCAGCCGGGTGATGACACTTAGCACAGTAGCCGTGGTAAACGACATCATCTGCAACAAGGGTAAATAAAACCCTGAGTACGAGAATGTACTCAGCTAGACTTACCCGTCATAAACCAGAAATAAAGTGACACCAAGGATTATGCAAGGCTGATCTTTGTGGACTGGTTTGACTCACTTTTTGCATAAAAGCCTTTGTTATAAGTAATTCATTTATCAGATTTCAGCAGCAAGTTCATTACTTAGCAACTATCCACTAGATTAGCACCTGCTCTAAGCATACACTTGAGTCTTTAAGCATTACAATAATAACCATATCCGGATTATCACATAGCTATCATCATTCTCATCATAACCATTAAGTTCATTTAGTGCATTCTACGTTGCCGCTGCCCAAGTCAAGTTCTCACTATCCAGGAGAGACGGCGATTCGAATCGATTCCTATCCAGCTGGAGGGGTATTCCTAACACTCACCCAAGCGTACTTCATGACGGCAGCTCGGATCACCTTTAGCACAACTCCGGACCAATTCGCGGGTCCGTACGGCGCCGCACCCCCAGGGACCGCCAATCTGCCAGGGTCAGGACTCTAACCTAACACCTCGGTCTTACGCCATTGACTCTCCGCACATCCTTACTACCAACCGGGGTGCGCACTTTAACCAGATCGGGGTATCCGGCCAGAGTTGCACTCGTAGGCTTCGCGGTCGGAACGACTTATCCGGCCAACTAAGTGATAGGCATGCGTTCAATATGACACGGGGACGTACAGCGATTCGGTCCTTAAATGACACAGACGGGGATAGATTCACACCCAAGACCTCCGTGCCTTGTTGCTGCACTATCGTCATCCCGCCCGGTCTCAAGTTCATTATTAGCACATGGTTATTTCCACGATAGCAAATATAGCCAACCGTGATCATCATCCACCTAACTCTCGCAGGTGACAGGAAATCACCCGGCTTCTACCGAGCTAAGCATGGCTAAGCATTACTTCGATCCTGGACCTACTTTGGTATTGTTTAAGGTGGACAAGGTAGTCATTATGCAGCAAAGGTGTCATATCAACGCCTACCACTTAATGCAACAATATATATAACCATAGTCATTTGATAGCTGAACAAGATAATAAAATAATAGGAGGCTTATAATGCTCCGGGGCTTGCCTTCAACGTAAGTGGATGGACGATGGTCGGGACACTCCGGCAAGTCCTCCTCCTCCTCAACTTCTTGAGGTAGATCCCCTTGCTGTCCTTCCGGCTCCGGCAACTCGAACTCCAGCACCGTTACTCCCTTGGGTACACCTATGGATGCATGACAAGGAGATGAATAAAGAGAATGCACATATGATGTATGATGCCAAGATGAGGAGCAAAAGGGACACAAACAAGGTATAACATGAGCATAACCCTTAAGATTAAGTGCATCATGGACTAACAAGTAAGTGCATACTTCTTCTCTAGTAGAGAGACTAAATAGACAAGTTAAACAAGTACTAGCTACTCCTACTCAGCCACTGGTTTAATAGACAAACCAACCAGTCACATGTTTCAGCCATAACTCAAGCATCTGTTAACCAAATTAAGCAAGTAAGTACTTTCTGGAAAGCTTAGCAATTTATCTACAATTCACTTTTAGACAACCCAGACTGATTCCTCACGTAAATATGCTAAAACTTATAAAGTTGGATGGCTGCTCTGGGAATTCCAGAGAGCAAGCACTTTGCAGCGGCAACTTGCAACATGCATAACTTTCAAACTACTCAACCAAATGTCATGAAATTTGGACAAGAAGTAGATCAGTAAGTTAGCTACAAGTTTGTTGTAGACAAGTTTCCCAGAAAACATCATCTTCAATTAGCTCTTAATCATTTGCTATCAGCTGTACAGAAATGCTCTAGGAAAGGCAAAAGTAGCAAAAATAATATTTTGCACATGTTGAAAATGTATCAAAGGAACAATCCAATTGCACCAGTAGGTAATATCTAAGAAACACCAGAAAACATCATAGCAAGGTCTAAAACTATTTCTATCATCACCTTTTCTATTTATTTAATTATTAAGGTGATTTAATGAACATATACTCCAAGTGTTCCAAAAATCCTAAGAAAATTACAGCAAGCTACTTAGGCTAACATAAGATCACTGTAAAATTTTCAGAACATTTGCACATACACATTGTGAGGTATAAAAATAACAAGTTATTACAGGCATGCAAGGCATAAATGTTAAACCCTATCAAAAAGTGTCAAACAACAGATTTCAGATTTTTCCTTGCTTTGTCTACTCATAAGTACAACACTCAGCAAGTTTCATCTCAAAAGGGACTATAACCTATTTATTAAAATATCACAAGAAACTCCTATTTAAGCAAGAATTATTTTTAACTTCTTAACCAGGCTTCCAAAAATCATGAAAAATTTATCAGAGCCTATTCATAACATAAGTAACAACTCCTTAAATTTGCATGGCCAGCAGATCAACAGATCTCAAGATATAATTACCCACTGAAAATCCAAGATTAATTTAGATCTATTTATTTCTGCAAAAACATGGCATGTTTCATATTTTTATTAAAAACTAGACTTCTGCTGGAACCTAGCAAAATTGGAATCACCACATTTGGATCTCTAAAACTCCAGATATGAATTTTAAAAAAACAGCACAGGATCTGTAACAACAGTGACCCAGGGGGGTGAAACCGAGAGACTGACATCCGGGACCCACGCGTCAGTGGGACGGGGACAGGGGAGATGCTCGTCGCCGGCGAAGCTCGACGACGACGAGGTCTCGGCCGGATCTAAGGGCATCTACGTGTTCCTCTCATCGAGGCGACTCTGTTGACCTACTTTACGCGAGCTCTACTGGACTCTAAGGTGCTCGCCGTCGGGAATGGCGGAGCGGCGGCGCTGCGCGGCGGTACGCCGGCGGATCCAGGCAATGGCGACGCAGTAGAGGTTCACGCCGAGCATCAGTGAACCAAGGGGAAGCGATAGGAACAAGAATGGAGGAAAATGGTGGAGTAGAGAGGCCGGGCCACGTTGCCGGTGAGCTCGAGCGGAACTCCGGCGAGGATGAACTGCTCGGAGCTCGGCAATGCCGCCTTACCCGTGCTCAACAGTGGCCAAGGAGGTGACGCCGAGGTAGAGGAGGCTCTGGCGAAGCTTTTGGCGGTCTGGCTTGGCCGGAGACGGCGAGAAGAGCTCGGGCGACGCGGCCGTTCCACGGCGGAGCTTGCCGAGGCGAAATGGAGAAGGGAGAGGGCGCTGGAGAGGCGAAATGAGGACGGCCGGGGCTCGGGGTGGCGTCGTGGCGTCCAAGTGAAGGCGCCGGGGCTGACAGGTGGGGTCGCCGTCGACGTACGGCCGCCACGGGTCATCCACGCGTCGGCCGGCCGGCGACTGACGAAACTGAATCGCACGATTCAGTCATCGTCGACCGTGTCTGAAACCGAAAGTTCACCGACGTTTTGCTCTCAGCTCACTCGATGGTTTTGGCTCAAACTTATTCCTTTGGACAGAGCTACACGAGTTCTACAACTTTGATTACAAGATCAAAGCCTAACTCGGTCTGGATTTCAAAGTACATGGCTCCAAACAGCCCTACCTCGAAACTGCATGATCCAACACTTAGCCAAATTCGGCTAAGTATGAAATCAGCCCTGATTTTTGGCTTGTGAGCAAATTTTGAATGTGTTCTAAGCTTTTTCATAAAAAGTCATCAACATAAATTTTGTAGCTTATGAAATTATCTACAACTTTGCTTCAGGTGTCATAGACATGCAAGGTATCTAACATTACTTTCATAAAACATCTTTGAAGAGAGGTCTAGGGAGTCAATTAAGCCAATCTAGGTTTAATCCTAACCTAGGGGCATTTTTGGCCAAAACCTTCAACATGGACTTTGCTCCAAATGATATTCTAAACATGATTGAAGTATTTTGGAAGACAATGTACACTTGTTTCCATTGGTTACCCCTTATAGTCACTCAATTCAAGTCACACAAGCAATTCAATCATACATGGTATACATAAGATGACATGTGATCATGATAGATGCTTATGAATGAGCATGATGATGCTTGTGTTGATGCAATGCTCATGGTTAACATGCAAGCTAACACTAGGAGTGTTACATCGGGTGTGTCCAAATCGATTTCTAAGCATATGGTACGTTCCATGCAAACCGTGAGCCTATCTTGCATCAAGATTAGAACTATCTCCAAACAGACCAAACCAAGCTTACACTTGAGCCTCTTCACCAAGGTGTACCACTGGGTGCGTCCAAAATGGTTTCTTAGACTATGGTGCATTAGGTGCAAACCGTGCACCTATCTTGCATCGAAACTAACACTATCTCCAAATAGACCGAAGCAAGATTCCATATGACACACGTCATCTAGGAGTTCTATCGGGTGTGTCCAAATTGATTTCTGAACTTATGGTATGTTCCATGCAAACCGTGCACCTATCTTGCATCAAGTTTAGCACTATATCGAAATAGACCAAACCGAGCTTTCACTTGAGTCTCTTCACCTAGGAGTACCATTGGGTGCTTCCACAATGGTTTCTGACCCTATGGTGCATGAGGCGCAAAACGTGCACCTATCTTGCACTAAAACTAACATTTTCTCTAAATAGACCAAAGCGAGACTCCATGTGACCCACATCATCTAAGAGTTCTATTGGGTGCGTACAAACTGATTTCTAAGCATATGGTACGTTCCATGCAAACTGTGCACCTATCTTAAATCAAGATTAGCACTATCTCCAAACAGACCGAACCGAGCTTCCACATCGGGTGCTTCCACAATGGTTTCTGAGCCTATGGTGCATTAGCCACAAACCGTGCACCTATCTTGCACCGAAACTAACATTGTCTCCAAACGGACCGAAGCGAGATTCTATATGACACACATTATCTAGGAGTTATATCGGGTGCGTCGAAATTGATTTCCAAGCATATGGTACATTTCATGCAAACCATGCACCTACCTTGCATCAAGATTAGCACTATCTCCAAACCGAGCGTCCACTTGAGCCCCTTTAGCTAAGAGTACCATCACGTGCGTCCAAAATCTACCTATCTTGCACCAAAACTAACACTATCTCCAAAGAGATCGAAGTGAGATTCTATATGATACATGTCATCTAGGAGTTCCATCGGGTGCCTCCAAATAAATTTCTAAGCATATGCTACGTTCCATGCAATTCATGCACCTATCATGCATCAAGATTAGCACTATCTCCAAACCAAGCTTCCACTTGAGCCCCGTTACCTAGGAGTACCGTCGCGTGCGTCCAAAATGGTTTCTTAGTCTATGGTGCATTAGGCACAAACTGTGTACCTATCTTGCACCAAAACAAACTGTCTCCAAATAGACCGAAGCAAGATTCCATATGATACTTGTCATCTGGGAGTTCTATTGGGTGCGTCTAATTGGATTTTGAGCATATGGTACGTTCCATGCAAACCATGCACCTATCTTGCATCAAGATTAGCACTATCTCCAAACAAATCGAACCGAACTTCCACTTGAGCCTCTTCACCTAGGAGTATTATCGGGTGCTTCCACAATGGTTCCTGAGCTTATGGTGCATTATGCGCAAACCGTGCATCAATCTTGCACTCCAAACGGACCGAAGCGAGATTCCATATGACACATCATCTAGGAGTTCTATCAGGTGCGTGGAAATTATTTTTTGAGAATATGTTACGTTCTATGCAAACCGTACACCTATCTTGCATCAAGATTAGCACTATCTCCAAACAGACAGAATCGAGCTTTCACTTGAGCCTCTTCACCTAGGCGTACCATCGGGAACTTCTACAATGGTTTCTAAGCCTATGGCGCACTGGGTGCAAATCATGCACCTATCTTGCACCGAAACTAATACTATCTCCAACTGGACCGAAGCGAGATTCCATATGACACACTTCATCTAGTAGTTCCATCGGGTGCTTCTAGCAGTTCCATCGGTTGTGTCGAAATTGATTTCTAAGCATATGGTATGTTCCATGCAAACCATGCGCCTATCTTGCATCAAGATTAGAACTATCTCCAAATAGACCGAACCAAGCTTCCACTTGAGCCTCTTCACCAAGGAGTACCATCGGGTGCGTCCAAAATGGTTTCTTAGATTATGGTGCATTAGGTGCAAACCATGCACCTATCTTACAACAAAACTAACACTATAACCAAATGGACCGAAGCAAGATTCCATATACACACATCATCTAGGAGTTCTATCAGGTGTGTCCAAATTGATTTATGAGCATATGGTATGTTCCACGCAAACCATGAACCTATCTTGCCTTAAGATGAGCACTATCTCAAAACAGACCAAACCAAGCTTTCACTTGAGCCTCTTCACCTAGGAGTACTATCAGGTGCTTCCACAATGATTTCTGACCTTATGGTGCATTAGGCGCAAACCGTGCACCTATCTTGCACTGAAACTAACTTTGTCTCTAAACAGATCAAAGCGAGACTCCATATGAGACACATCATCTAAGAGTTCCATTGGGTGTGTCCAATCTGATTTTTGAGCATATGGTATGTTCCACGCAAACCATGCACCTATCTTACATTAAGATTAGCACTATCTCCAAGTAGACCGAACCAAGCTTCCACTTTGGCCTCTTCACCTAGGAGTATCATCGGGTGCTTCCACAATGGTTTCTGAGCCTATGGTGCATTAGGCGCAAATCGTGCACCTATCTTGCACCGAAACTAACATTGTCCCCGAACAAACCAAAGCGAGCTTATATATGACACACATTATCTATGAGTTCTATCGGGTGCATCCAAATTGATTTCCGAGCATATAGTATGTTCCATGCAAACCGTGCACCTATCTTGCATCAAGATTAGCACTATCTCCAAACAAAGCTTCCACTTGAGCCCTTTACCTAGGAGTACCATCGCGTGCGTCCAAAATGGTTCCTTAGCCTATGGTGCATTAGGCACAAACCGTGCAGCTATGTTGCACCAAAACTAACACTATCTCCAAAGAGACCGAAGCGAGATTCTATATGACACATGTTATCTAGGAGTTCTATTGGGTGCGTCCAAATGGATTTCTAAGCATATGGTATGTTCCATGCAAACCATGCACCTATCTTGCATCAAGATTAGCACTATCTCCAAACAGATCGAACCGAGCTTCAACTTGAGCCTCTTCACCTAGGAGTATTATCGGGTGCTTCCATAATGGTTTCTGAGCTTATGGTGCATTATGCGCAAACCATGCATCGATATTGCACCTAAACTAACACTGACTCCAAACGGACCGAAGCGAGATTCCATATGACACACATCATCTTGGAGTTCTATCAGGTACGTCCAAATTGATTTATGAGAATATGGTACGTTCCATGTAAACCGTACACCTATCTTGCATCAAGATTAGCACTCTCTCCAAAGTCCAAACAGACCAAACTGAGCTTTCACTTGAGCCTCTTCACCTAGGAGTACCATGGAGAACTTCCACAACGGTTTCAGAGCCTATGGTGCACTGGGCACAAACTATGCACCTATCTTGCACCGAAACTAATACTATCTCCAACTAGACCGAAGCGAGATTGCATATGACACACCTCATCTAGTAGTTCCATCTTGTCGACGAAAGATAGTCGGCAGTCTACCTTGGGGTATACCCACAGTAGTAGTTTATCGGCAGACAGGTGCGCAAGCTACGAACTTGATGGTCACGCAAGACACGGACAAGGTTTTTAATCCAAGTTCGGCCACCATGTGGGCGTAATACCTACGTCCTGCGTCTGATTGTATTGGATTGAGTTGAGTTGAGATGAGATGTCTATGGGGGGTCCCTTGCCTATCTTTATATAGTCCAGAGGGCAGGGTTATAGATCTGGAAACTAATCCTCGTCGATTACAATTGCCATAGATAGCATGATATCAATTTCTATTCTAACCGACTAGAATCCTGCTTGGTCTCCACGTCTTGTTTCCTTGCGCGAGACTCCGGGTAGTTGGATCAAGCCCTGCGTCTTCCTCGTGATGGACCAAGTCACTTGGTCCAAGTCTAGCCGTAAGGGCATAGAGGTTTATACCCCCACAGCTAGTCCCCGAGCACCATGTATTGTGATGTAACACGCCGTCTTGAACTTCTTCGACCAGTGAGGCTTGACGTCTTCAATAAGCAGGAAAGTCGCCCAAACAGTTGCAACGGTATTTTAACCAACTCAAAAGTTAGTTGATCAACATCGACATCGAAGAAATAGGTTGTTTGAAGAATGCATGGTGCTCTTAATCAAAAAAGATTTCTTTCCTGGTAAAGTGTGCCCACTTTACTTTTCTGAAAAGTATAGACCTCAAAAAAGCAAGCATATTCACCGTAAGGTGAAGTGTGCCCACTTAGTCCCCGAGCCTAGTAGTAGGTGACGTAGGCACATGGTGCCAGGGTCTAAAGAGAAAAACCACATAGAAAATCTGACATTACGATGCATCGCCAGATGCATCGTATCGATGTAGTCCCCGAGCTTACTGGATGGTGAAGCATCAACCTTGTAGCAAGGTCTAAATAGTTAAAACTATCCAATTAAACGTTATGTAATTGCATTTTCCAAGCCAAGGGCGCGTCGTACTTGCTTTGCGACTGAATGGAAACAGCCAATCGGTCCCCGAGCACGTCTTGCTCGACGATTGGTATGGCCCCCGGATTTTCTAAAGGTCAGACTAGTCAAAATGGGCGAACTGGTCGACCAGTCCCCGAGCATATCATGCTCGATGGTCGGTATAGTCCCCAAATTGTCGATTGGGTGAACTGGTCGGCCAGTCCCTAAGCATATCATGCTCCGTGGTCGGTACAGTCCTCAGATTGTCGATTGGGCGAACTGGTCGGCCAGTCCCCGAGCATATCATGCTCGGTGGTCGGTACAGTCCCCGGATTGTCAATTGGGCGAACTGGTTGGCCAGTCCCTGAGCATATCTTTTGAAAAAATTGTATCGCCGTATTAATGTGCGATGTGACGGAGCATCCTACCATATTGTTAGTCTGTTGCATAAAAAGGAGCGCCCACTAACTGTATAGCCGCTCTTTGCGTGGGCCAAGAAAAGGAAACCAACAATCATTCAGAAAAGCCGCCGAATTAACTGCGATAATTCTTGAAAACCAAAACGCCACAACTGCCGCAAGATCCGCCCATTTCCCCAAAATGCGGGAAGTGGAAAAGGTGGGTTTGCTGTTATAAAGGGCTCGATGTTTTGTTCATATTTTTACCCAGCAGTTACGTAGCAGCCTCCTTCCTTTGCCATTACTGCCTCCTGCCTTCGCCATCCCCAGCATCCTCAACTCCCAGCTCAAAGCTTTTCCTACTGCGACAATGGCGAAGAGTGATTCAAAGAAAAGGGCCGAGATGATGGCCAAAGAGTGGAAGAAATCTCGGAGCACCACGAGGTCCCTCAACGACCTCGTCGGAATGGGACTTCTGCACAACTAGGAGCTCGGCGACTAGAGGGCACCACAGAGAGTTACCCCGACCCATACGCCGGTGAGATCATAGTTTTTGAAGATTACTTCAAAAGGGGATTTGGGGTTCCCGTTCATCCTTTTCTTCAAGGTCTTCTCCTTTACTATGAGATTGGGATTTGCAATCTGCATCCAAACTCTATTCTCCTTATTTCTACCTTCATCCAATTGTGTGAAGCCTATGTTGGGATAGAACCACATTTCGATCTCTTCTGCTATCTATTCTGTTTGAGGAAGAAGGGAGCAGTTGGGGGCTCCAAGATTGCAGGTGGAGTATACCTCAATCTTCGCGACGGGATGAAGAACCGTTACCTCAGCTGCGCATGGAACACCTCCCTCACCGAGTGGTACAAGAGGTGGTTCTACATCAGGGAGGAGCCGGGCAGCGCCATGTTCTGCGACGTCGGCTATATTCCCGAGAAGAGGGTTAGCTGGACTGATCGTCCAGAGTATATTGGTCAAGTGTCAGAGCTGATGAGCCTGATCGACTGGTCCCGCTTGGACAGACCAGGAGTGGTCAGGAATTTCCTCGCCCGACTAGTGATGCCTTGCCAGAGGAGGGTGCACTTGGTGTACGAGTACGCAGGAAGCCAAGACCCGACCAGGATGCACCGGGACGGCTTGGAGAAATCAGATATCCAGCGGAGGATGAATGAGTTATTCAACCTAGCTGACAATAACTTCATTTGTAGTGATTACTGGACGCATGCCTTCATGCTAGGCCGACCAGCTCCTAAGGTAAATGGATACCCTGGTTTATTTGTAATGCTATTTGAATGCTATAGCCTTTTGATTGATGACTTGTCGCCTTTATATCGCAGATAGGAGATATTGACCGGTGCACGGTGTATGTGTCGCTGGCACCTGGTATGGACCATCCTGCTGGGGTAGACCCACCAGTAGACAATGCTGCTCAGTGTCTCGAATACACCAGTAGTGACGAGGACCAGAGCCATCCAGCGTCGACCACAGATGATAGAGTAGCTGGGAAAAGGCCGATGGCTGTGGAGCCATCCTCCACGGAAGCAATTCCAGCGGGAATGGCTGCAGACCCTTCGATGGGCCAAGGCTTGACCAACCATGCCCCCAAGTGTCGTCGGCTTATGAGGATTGTCGACGACGACAACGAAGAGGACGAGACGGCCCCGTCCTTGGTCCGGAGACCACACAGTCGCCCTGACGTCGCGCCGATCGATGCTGATCGGGTAATCAGGGACCCTCCTGCCGCACACGTCGAGCCGATACGTCCTGGAGGAACAGAAGCGGCCGCGACGGCTGGGCGGACCAGGAGAAGGTTCTTCACGGCGGCGCACCGGAGCTCCGACCTATAAGTTTGAAAAAGGCTCTCTGCGCTCTCTTTGTTTTTGACGAGGTTTGATGTTAGTATGGTAATCTGCATTAACTCTTCTTTGTTAGTGTGGCCTCGGATGTTGATCGGGGTAACACTGCCGGCTTGAGGACAACCGAGTCAGCAGTTGCTGATGACAATGCCGCCGAGCAGACCGTCCGCGAGCAGTCGGCAGAGCAGACCGCAGTTGCGGCCACGGCAGAGGTTGCCGAGGAGGAACCGGCCCAAAACGAGGCCAGGGCGAGCACCATGGCAAGGGGCAATGAGACCGCAGGGATGCCTCTCCCGAGCAGCGTTGCAGAGGAGGGAGATAGGATCCCGACCCCCCTCCAGCTGAAGAAGAGAGGGGTCCAACTCCAGCCCCAGCACAGGCATCCACGCCAGAGGGCTCCCCTAGCCGGGGTAAGGGTCCTATGATACCCGTTGCCGTGGCTGGAGGTAGCGCGGAGGGCAAGGAGGCCCACACGGCCTCTGATGACGAAGTCGAGGAGATCTAGGGGCGTCCCCATGATGGTCACCAACAAATTTACGTGTGGCACCACCATGGGGACCACTGGGCCGGCCACGAGAAGATCACCGAGACCGAGGAGGCGGCGAGGGTAGAGCGTGCTACTAAGCGGCTCATTGATGAAGTTAAGGTGAGTGGTCTTGTATTCTGCTGGAGTATGTATATACTGTTGCTTGTTCACTGTGCGATATGTATATTTCTCGCAGGGTGCAATGAAAACGGCGAAGTACTGAAAAAGGTGCTTCGACCAAATCGAGGGTGTGGTCACCGAGAACAAGGCCTTGACTGCAGAGGTGGACCACCTTCGGCTGGAGGCCGAAAGAGGACCGCCTTCGGCTGGAGGCCGAAAGGGAGGCGGCCGAGAAGGCGGCTCAGGAGGAGCGTCTGCTGGACCTGACTCGGTGACTAGCTGATAAGGACCGTGAGAAAAGGGGTAGGTCAAGTTATCTGAGCAGTTGCGGTTAACCGCGTGATCAGTTTTGATGACCAACAATTATTACTTCAGGTCTGGAGGAGGAGATCGAGCATCTCCGAAAAGAGAGGGACCTGCTCGACCAAGAGCGTGCCAGTGCGCTAGAAACCGGGCGCAAGGTTGGTGAAGAGCTGAAGACCAGGAGTCGGGAGCTCACTGGTAAGAGCTATTTTGTCCTTTTCGACCACATAGTTCTATCTCTTTTTTACATTACCGTAGCATGTTGCTGACCGTGTGCTTGGTTTTTCTTCAAAACTTTGTCATGGTGCTTAAAGCCAACACTAAGAAGCACCTAGAGGAGCTGGTCAAGGAACGGGACTCTTGGAAGACAGACTGTATCAAGCTCTGGAAAGGAGTTGCCCAGTACTTGACCTGATCATCCCCGAGCTCCCCGAGGACCAGCCCAGCGCACCGAAGCCGACCCCGGTCGAGATGGCGCAGCAAGCGTGGGGCTGGCTTCAGTAGTTCGTCAAGGATGCTAGGGAGTGTGCCGGAGCACACATCCTCAGCATGGTACGTGCTCACTACCCCTTGGTCGATCTATCCCGGCTGGAGAGGGGATATCCCAAGGAGGTTGGTTCGAAGGAGATAGATGACCTTCGCATCAGCCTGCTCGACCTATCGTCGACGGTGATCGGCGATATAAATCTCTGTGGGACGTCAACCCCCCCGGATCAGCCGGGATCAGATAGGTCGGCCAGGGAGTTGTTGGGGGCGTCGATTGTAGGAGATGGGCGGTCGACGCCTGTGGTCTCAACCAGCGAGGCGCCGGTGGCCCCGACCCCTTCGGCGAGACGAGAGAGCCGTGCGGGTGATCAGCCTGAGCAGTAGGCTCGTAGTGTAGTCTGTAGGAGTAGACCAGAAGCCGCCCAGGGGGGTGTTTATTGTAAACTTTGTATATATAAAGTTTGTAATAACGTTCGAATTTTGAGAACCATGGTTTTCAGCGCTGTAAATAAATTTGCTTGTGTGATGTATCACTGAATCATGTTGATTGCCCTTGAGTAGCTTGTCATGGAAAATTATTGTAGTACTTGTCGAGTATTCTGCATATGTAAAAGTATATAACAAAAAAGGCAAACCTTATTATTATTCATCAAAAAGGATTTACAAGTAAAATGTACTGAAACTTAGGGATAGAAGCGACGTAGTTTGTTTATGTGCCAGGAGTTGGGCAAGCGTGTTCCATTTGGGTACACCAATCTATAAGATGTAGGGCGTGTAACTTCAGTGACCACAAAAGGTCCTTCCCAGGGTGTAGATAACTTGTGCATTCCCTCCTAGCTTGTTTTCCATTTGAGTACCAGATCACCGACCACGAAGGAGCGGTCTTTGACGTTCCTATTGTGGTATCGTCGAATGGCCTCGAGATACTTTGCTGTTCGAAGGCAAGAAGTTAGGCATCTCTCTTCCATGCAGTTGATTTCGAGTTCTCTGGCGAGGTCTGCTGAAGACTGGTCGAAATGTTTGACTCTTGGAGATCCAAAGGCTACGTCCGAGGGGAGCACTGCCTCGCCCCCATAAACCATAAAATAGGGAGATACGCGTGTGTTCCGACTAGGCTGTGTTCGGAGACCCCACACCACGGTCGGTAACTCTTTCATCCACCGCCCTGGTGCCCTGTCGTTTTCCATGTACAACATTTTCTTTAGAGCATCAATAATCATTCCATTTGCTCGCACGACTTGACCGTTGGCTCACGGATGGGGTACCGACACGTACTTTATGACTATGCCTCTATCATCACAGAAGTTCTAGAATGTAGTGCCGGTGAACTGAGTGCCCAGGCCGGTGATTATGCTGTTGGGAACCTCGAATCTATGTATGATTTGATTGAGGAATTCCACGGCCTTCTCGGAAGTCGCTTTGACCAGTGGCATGTACTCGATCCACTTCGAGAACTTGTCGATTAGCACGAACACGATTTTGAAGTTGCCGAAAGCCGGTTTGAACGGCCCGATCATGTCAAGACCCCAACAGGCGAACGGCCAAGACGACAGAATCGTCTGGATCTCATGAGTGGGTACGTGGGTCCGTTTGGTGAAGAACTGACATCCTTCGCAATGCCGGACCAGTTTCTCGGCGTCGGCGACTGCGGTTGGCCAGTAAAAACCTACTCGGCAGGCCTTTCCGACCAGTGTTCTAGAAGCGGCGTGGTTGCCACAGGATCCAGCATGTATGTCATCCAATTGCTTGATGCCATCATCTTGAGATATGCACTTTAGCAAGACTTCTGAGTTTGCATTCTTGCGCATAAATCTGCCATCAACCAATATATAATTTTTGGAGCGTCGAATGAGATGCTCATTCTCCATTTTGTCTTGGAGACCCGATCCATCCAAAAGGTACTTAACAAAAGGAGTGCGCTAGTCATGACCGCTGGCTGTCGGAGTGGCGTCCCCTACGAGCAGTGTCTCGTTGGATGGTGTATCGACCAGTCCATTCCGACGCTTGGTGTGTGAATGTCGTGAACAAAAACACCTTGCGGAACCTCAGCCTAGGATGATCCTATCTTTGATAGTGCATCCGCTGCTTGATTCTTGTCCCAGACCACGTGGATGTACTCTATCCGTAAAAATTAGATTCCCACCTCCGGATTTCTTTGCAGTACAGGTCCATCTTCTCGTGAGTCGTGTCCCACTCCTTATTTAACTTGTTGATGACCACGGTCGAGTCGCCGCAGACGTAAAGGCGCTTAAATCCCAGCTCGACAGCCAATCGGATGTCGTGCAGGCATGCTTCATACTCGGCGACATTGTTGGATGCCGGGAAGAGGATCCGAAGGACGTAGCGTAGTTTGTCCTTGTTTGGTGAAATGAAAAGGATGCCGGCACCAGCACCATTGATGTTTAAAGACCCGTTGAAGAACATCGACCAGTGATCAAAGATATCTGGTGAGGGAGGTGCGTTGAGATCCGTCCATTCTGCGATGAAGTCAACCAGAGCTTGAGACTTGATAGTTGTTCGACTCTAGAAATCTAATGAGAATGGACATAGCTCCATGGCCCATTTTACAATCCTGCCATTGGCGTCCTTGTTGCGCAAAATGTCGCCCAACGGAAAACTCGTGGTAACTAAGACACGATGGCCATCGAAGTAGTGCTTCAGCTTCCTTGAAGTGATTAAGATGGCGTAGATTAGCTTTTGTATCTAGGGATACCTAGTCTTAGATTCTTTTAGGACTTCGCTTATGAAGTATACTGGTCTCTGGACTTTGTAGACGTGGCCTGGTTCATCCCGCTCGACCACAAGCACCGTGGAAACGACCCGATCAGTTGCTGCTATATAGAGGAGCAGGTCCTCATTAGGTTGAGGTGCGGTGAGGACGGGTGGTGAGGTGACGAAAGTTTTGAGCTGGGTGAACGCTGTGTCGGCCTCTTCTATCCAGGAGAACTTTTCTGATGCTTTCCGAAGTTTAAAGAAGGGAAGCCCTTTTTCCCCCAGCCTAGAGATAAACCGGCTGAGAGCTGCCATGCACCCCGTGAGCTTTTGAACGTCTTTGACATTCCTGGGTGGTCGCATATCGAGCATTGCCTTGACTTTTGAGGGGTTTGGCCATATGCCATCGCACTGACGACGTTGCTGAGCAGTATACCAGAGGGAACCCCGAAGATGCATTTTTTGGGGTTAAGCTTCCACTTGTATTTATTTAGCGCTTTAAAAGTGCGGTCTAAGTTGTCGATCAGGGTGCTTGTGTCCCTGGTTTTGATGACAACGTCGTCGATGTAGGCCTCGATGAGGTTGTCACGTATCTCGTTGTGGAGGCATTGCTGAATAGCGCGTTGATAGGTGGCTCCGGTGTTTTTGAGTCCGAAGGACATGGTGGTGTAGCAATACGCACCGAAAGGAGTGATGAAGGAAGTTTTGATCTGGTCGTCTTCCTTTAGCGAGATCTGGTGGTAACCAGAGTAACAGTCGAGAAAAGAGAGTAGTTCGCATCTGGTCGTTGAATCGACCACCTCGTCGATACGGGGGAGACCAAAAGGATCTTTAGGACAGTGTTTATTGAGATCAGTGTAATCAACACACATTCTCCATTCATTATTCTTTTTTCTTACAAGGACTGGATTGGTGAGCCAATCGGGGTGATACACTTCTTTAATAAATCCGGCTGCTAAAAGCCATGTAATCTCTATCCTAATAGCCTCCTTTTTGTCACGACCGAATCGTCGTTGCTTCTATTTGATAGGTCTTGCGGTCTTCGAGACGTTTAAGGAATGCTCAGTCAGGCTTCGTGGGACGCCGGGCATGTCTGCAGGTTTCCATGCGAAGACGCTTACGTTGTCCCTTAGAAACCTGACGAGCGCGTCTTCCTATTTGGCGTCCAGGTTGGCCCAGATGAGAGCTGTCTTCTCTGGGCTGCCATCGACCAGTTGTACTTCCTTGTGCTCTTTAGACTTGGAGTTTTTTCTTGGAGTCTCCTGCTCGGGTAGTTGGAGCTGGTCGGGTGGAACTTGCGTGGCTTGTGCTACAGTTTCTGCCATGCAAATCGAGAGGTCAATTGCCTCGGTGATCTTGAAGCTTTCTTCTTCGCAAGTATATGCGGTGTAGACGTTGCCTCTGATAGTTAAGATGTCCTTCTCAGTTGGCATCTTGAGGACCAGGTATGAGTAGTGCGGAACTGCCATGAACTTTGTAAGCGAAGGACGGCCGTGGATTGCATGGTAGGTCCCGTCAAAGTCGGTGACCACAAAGTTGACGAACTCTGTGCCGAAGTGGTCTGGTGTTCCGAACTAGACGGGGAGCGTTATCTGGCCAAGGGGAACTGAACTTTTACCCGACAAGACGCCCCAGAACTGAGCGTCGTACGGTTTCAGCTGTGCCGATGTTAACTTGAGAGCAGGCAGGCTGTTGTGGAATAGGATGTCGATGGAGCTACCCCCATCAACGAGCACTCGCTCGAACCTGACCCTGGTTCTGGGATGGCGGCCCACTAGTCCTGCCTGTTGAAGGAAATCTCTCGGTGCGACCAGGGAGGGAATTTAGGATCGGCGATAAGGCCATCGGTGGTGTCCACATTAAGGCAAGCCCTCTTCAAGAGCTTTCTTTCTCGTTTTGACTCGATGGAGACTTTGCCTCCGAAAATGGAGTATACCACGTCGGTGGGACTAACATATTGTTGCCGTGGGTCCCTAACCTGGTCATCGTCTTCGTCTTCCTGAATGTGTCTGTCCTGTTTCCCGTTTTTCTTGGCGGCATCCCCCCGAGCGGCCCGCTGGGTGTAGACGCTTTTGAGGACACCACATTCTTCCATCGTATGATTGGACTTGGGATAGAGTTGGCACGGTCCTTTCAGTGTCTTGTTGTAGTCTTCCTGGTAGTCTCGCCGTCCGTTGGTACGCTTGACTGTGTTTACCTCGTGATCGTTGTCGCGAGGTCGCTTGCCTCTGAAATCATCGCGATTGTCACGACGCCTGTCCCACCGGTCTCGGTGGTCGCGGTTGTCGCCACGGTGGGGATTCTGGTTGTCGAAATGCCCGCGGCTGTCGTCTCATCGGGGAGGCTGCTCGGCTCTTCTTACATCTTCTCGGATGAGCATTTCTGTGTCGTCGGCGTCGGCGTAGTTTTTGGCTGTGGCGAGGAGCTCGGCAACCGTGGTCGGCCTTTTGCGCACTAGCTTGCTTCTCAATACTTCATGGAAGCATAGGCCCTTGATGAAGGCCGATATAGCCTCGTCGTGAGAAATCTTCGAAATCTTGAGGCGCATATCTGAGAAGCGTCGGATGTAATCACGCAAGGGCTCATTCTTCCTGTCCCTTATCCTTTCGAGATTGTATTTGTTTCCGGGCTGCTCGCAGGTAGCGATGAAATTATCAATAAATGCCTGGCGCAATTATTCCCAAGAATCGAAAGAGTCCTCGGGTAGACCGAGGAGCCATTGGTGGCCGGCTTGGTCGAGGACAACTGGGAAGTAGTTTGCCATGATGTGCTCGTCCCCTGCAGCTGATCGGACTGCAATCTCGTAAAGAGTGATCCAGTTTTCGGGATTCTCATTGCCATCGTACTTTTTAAGCTTCTCAAGCTTGAAGTTGCGAGGCCATACGACTTGGCAAAGGTGTGAGGAGAACTGTCTTAGGCTAGGGGGCCATGTGCTGCATCGTACTCGATGCGTTGCACGTTTTCGTATACTGCTCGTTCCGTAATGCGCCTATTGATGCGTTCGCGGACATCCCTAGCGGGGATGTTGTGTCGCAGGTCTCGGTCTTGGTTCACCTCCTGACCATGTCCACGCCTTTGTTCGTGGTAACTGTTAGCGTCCCGACCACGATTGTCACGATGGGTGTTCTTCCTTCGATTGTTGATAGGTGAACGGCTATGATGGTGCCCACCAGATCGTGGTGAGGTTCGGCTGCCGTGAGTCTGATCAGAGGTGACCTCCGTATAGGAGACAGCTTGGACCCTTTTAAGCAGAGTGGCGGTGTGTCCGATGGCCGTGATCAGATGTGCTCGTATATTGGATCGGATGCCTTGGTACTCCGGAGTATCGGGGAGTCGATCCAGGTTTGCCATGGCTACAGCCATGTTGGCGCTTGGTGTCTTGTAGACTTGCTAATTTCCAACCATGTCGAAAGCGTCGCTAAGGTTGTGTGGGGCGAGTTGCTGCTCCTCATCTGCTCGCCACTGAGCACGATCTGCGTTACGCTGTTCGCGCTGTTGTCTCTGTTCATCAGTTTCGTCGTCGACAACTGGTTCGTCATTGCTGACGTTAAAAACCAGATCTCCTCGTTGGGGTGGAAAGACCGGAAAGCGGGAAAAACCCGGGAGGTAAGGTGGTATATCCAGGTTGTAGTCTTCGTCCTCGGGGTGTAAAACCTCGGTAGGGACAGATCCTGTACTAGAGTTTGTGCTGGTGGCCTTGTCGTCTGGTAGTGTTCGGATGGACACCATGTTGACAAAGTGACGAGTTGACCCACTGATTTGCCCTGGCGACAATCCCATCTTCCCGAATAGAGAACTGGTATGCCGCAAAAACTGATCAGCCACATTGTTCAGACCGTGAGGGAAGTTCTGGTCTGGTGAGACTGTCCTGAACTTGACAGCCCGTCCCGCGGTGGTCGATGTTATTGTCAGGGACGTCTCCAGTCGTTCGTGCGTGGAGACACGAGTTGGTCGACGGGAGTCGAAAAAATTTGATGTTGTCGCCTGATCGGGCTTGCGTGAAATCGAATCCACCAGGTTGGAGGCTTCGAGAAGTTTGTGGTCGGCACGATCGAGGGCTTGAAGAAGATCCGAGTTGTCGACTCGCTTTGCCCTGTAGCGAGGGAGCGGATGTCGGGTCCTCGGAGCCGGCGTGATCGGAGCCGACGCCTCTACTGTCCCAGATTAGATCTGCGTTTCTTCTAGAGCCGTGGTCGTAAGGCCACCACCGCGAGTTGTCCAAGTGATCTGTGCGACAGTGAACGTGAGACCTTCAGCCACGGCCGTGGAAGCTAGGATGATGACTGTCGGTGTTTTTCCCCCGGGGGGTCACACCAACGAGTAAATTTGTATGCGTGCTCCCCTTTCCGGATGGTGATGCAAGAAGACACAGAGATTTATCCTGGTTCGGGCAAGAGAAGGCCCTACGTCCAGCGGGGGGACAGAGTTTGTATTATCTTGCACCTAAGTGCTTGTACAGGGGCGAATACAAGCGTGGTATGAAGTGTGTAGCTCTACTACGTGTGTGTGTTCTTGTGTTGTGATGTCCCGTTCTTCTATTCCTGAGTCTCTCCTTTTATAGCTCCAAGGAGAGACACAGGGTACATGCGTAGATGTTAGAGTAGGGATCGATAGCCGCATGGAGCGCTGACCTACTCGAGGCTTCCGTACGGCATGGCCTCGAGCCGTCCCATCTTGATAGCCCGGTGATGATTACGCGTGCTCCTGTGTTCTGCCCTGCCAGCCGCCTTGTGCTGGTTCTGAGGTCGCATGCTTGTACGGTATGGTGGCGGATCCGGCGGGGTAGCTGTGGTGTAGTCAGTCGACGCCCAACTTGTCCCTAGGAAGGGACCCTGTTCGGTCGAGGGTCGGACGCCGTGTAATATGCTGGTATCTGGAGCGCTGACCTTGGGTGTCTCGAGGGGGTCCCGATTAGACGTTCCATCCTTGTTTCCTGCGTCCAGACACGCCCTGGGTTGTTCGGTGGGAAGGCTGCAAAAAGAACGATGGGACAGAGGCTTGCTCCCTATCACGCCTTCCGCGACCTGTGTGTTAGGTGGGGAAGCGTCAGGTGCATTTAATGCTCCGGCCCGCGTGCGCGCGTCGGGCGGCGGACAGTGTCCTTGCGCCCGACGCCTCTCGGTTCGCTCGAGCCCGCTTCCGTTTTCGACGGCAGTCATCGCTCGAGCCCTGACCGATTCGCTCGACGCTATTTCCGTCTTCGAGGCTGCGACCGTCGATGGCGGCGCATACGTAAGATTAGAGCGTCGAATTAAGGGTCTCGACCTTCGTACGGGCAATCTCATAATGCGCATCGCTGAGGGTACCCCTTACCGATACCCTCGACAGTAGCCCCCGAGCCCTCGGAGGAGTTTTTGACTCCTTCGAGGGCTATGTTGTCTAATTCGCAGAAACGCTTTCGACACCAGTGGTGGAAGATTCCGATTGGCTCGTTTTTGCCCGGGGGTTTCGACGTACTCTCGATAGAGCGAGCGTCTTCCATCCCAAATTGAGTTCCTAGCGGGTAGTCCAAGTGAGAACCTGTGCCCCTTTCGAGGGGGTCAGCTGTAGCCCGGAGGCGTCCTCATAAAGCAGGGTCGACGTGGTCGGGGATACCAGTCTCATTCGATAGAGACCGGCGGCTCGATGCCTCCCGTCGGGGGGATTCCTCTCGACTATCTCGACCCTACCTTGAACATCGCCAGCGAGTCCTCGAGGCGGGCCTCGATCTTCGACCGCTCGCTGGGGATCCCTGACTCTGGCGCTCGAGATCGGCTGTCGAACCCTTTTGGCGGGCCAGCCATCGACCTCTCGAGACTTTTGTGGTTACGTCCCTTGGCTTACGAGGGAAGGAAACGACCGTGGCGGTTCGCCTTTTTGCCCGTTGGGCGCGCCTTTCTAGGCGGATGACGTTACGACACCGTATCGGCGAGGAATTCGGAGAGTCCGGCCTGTGAGGAGAGAGAGAGGACTGTCAGGCGGCGCATTTATGGGGGGAGTTACCTTAATTCTCGGATCTGTCCGTTGGCGGACAGCCGCCTATAAATACGTCGTCGCGTCACCGCCGTTCCTCTCCCTTCCGCCTTCTCGCTCTTGTTCCTTCGCTGCCTTTGCTTTCTCGCCATCTCACGCGCACACGCCCCCTCGAGCTGTAGCGAACCCACCGTCCCTTTAGCCGAGATGCCTGTAAGACTCGTCGCCGCCGACGACTGGCGCCCGTCGTCGATGACGGAGCGCCGGCTGTTGGAGCTTGAGAAGGAGGGACTGCTGCGCCGCCGCACCTCGCTGTCGTCGCCAGAGTGGATCGCGCCGCCGGCGAGCCACAGGGCGCCTCAGCCGCCCGAGGGCTACGTGGTGTCGTTCGCCAAGTTTCACTGCCACGGTCTGGGCGCGCCTCCAAGCCGCTTCATGCGGGCCCTCTGCTTCCATTATGGGGTGGAGCTCCAGCACTTCTCTCCGAACGCCATCACCGTAGCGGCGGTCTTCGCCGCCGTGTGTGAGGGCTTCCTGGGGATGATGCCGCACTGGGAGCTGTGGCTCCACCTCTACAGGGGCGAGCTGTTTCACGCCTCCACCGGAACCACGGGCGTAAGGAAGCCCGTGCGGGCGGGTTGCCTCAATCTGGTGCAGAAGACGGGGAAGACGGACCGGCCGCGGGAGTACATCCCGGTAGGGTTGTCGACCAACCACGCCGGCTGGGACTCCCAATGGTTCTACCTGCGGAACGACGACAACCTCCTGCCTTCTTACTTGGGCCGTCTGATCTTGGAGCGTCTAGCGGACTGGACGTACGGCGTCGTCCAAGCTCATCAATCTCGGCTCGACCCTCTCCTCGACGCCCTGAAGAAGCTTCGCCAGGAAGGTTTGACCGCCGCCCTCGTCCTCTCGGCCGTCCATCATCGGAGAGTTCTCCCTCTGATGTCACGACCGTTGAGGATGGACGAGATGGGCCCTGGCGTCTCATCTCGGGACCTCGAGGCATGTCGGATGTCCAACGAGCCTCCGGCGGACGACGAATTTGCGGCCCGAGTCAGGGCCGCAATTGCCGGTGATTTTCAGCCGGAGCATGTCAACGGCTTCCCCATGAGACCTGACGCAGGCTCGATCGATCTGGTACGCTTTCTTCTTACGCGCATCCCCGATTCTGGGTTTCCTTTCTCCCCTCTCTTTTTTCTAAGTCTACCTTAGTTTTGGCAGGGTCGGATTGATGTCCGGTCCTCGAGGCCTCCGGTAAAGGAGGACGAGGTCGATCGCGACAAACGGCGCCAATCCGCCGAAAAGCTGAAGTCTGCCAAGGACTCCACAAAGAAGGGGGAGAAGAAGAAGAACCTCGACCGCCAAGCATTAGAGGCGCGTCGAGCCAAATCCAGGCAGAGGGGGGAGCCTGAGGAAGAATCCCCCAATGATGATGATGACGACGACGAGGGTAGCGACGACTCCGAGGGGATGGCGTCGTGCCTCGATCGGATTCTCGAGGGCCCGCCTCGAGGTGACGTCGACGCCCCCCGGACGGAGGCGCCAGAGGAGGGTCCGAGCGGATCTCGTCGTCCCCGGGCCGACGCAACTTCCGCGCTCAAGGCGGGCCAAGACGCACCGCGCCCTCCCCCGGCGCCCAGGGAGAGCGGTCCGACTAGGTCCCAGGCGTCGGGGCCGCTAACTCGCGGTCGCGCCGCGGCCTCTGAGAAAGGAGACGCCGGCCGTAGGAGCGCGAGTCCCGACGTCCGCCAGGCGGGGACCGACGTACCTAAACCAGTTCCTGCCCTCGAGGGGCCTAGAGCCCCGACGCGGGGTGGCTCGAGGCCCGCTGGTCGGGGTGGCGGAAGGCGAGCCGTTCTCCCCGTGGGGTAAGCCCTTTTGATGTTGCGGTCTTTGTCCCCCATTCTTTCACCTTTCCTCACATGCCGACTTTTTCTCAGGCTAAAACGGAGCCTCGAGCAGGCCCAACCGTCAATGGCCAAGAGGCTCAGAACGGGTGCCGCCTCCACGGAACCAGGTTCGTAGTTAATTCCTGGGTGTCGCGATATTCTTACGTTGGTTATCATAACGTCTGACCCTTACCCTTTGTTTTGTAGGCTCATCCAGCACCCAACCTCCAGCCAGCGTCGAGAGGGCTTTATCTCGTCCCGCGCCTACTCCGCCGCCGCCGACTCATGATGCGGCCCCCCAGACGCGAGCGTCAGAGGGAGCCCCCGAGGGGAACCCATCACCATCAGCGATACGTCTGATGGCAACGAAGCGTCTGGGGGCGCTCGACCTACGGAGGAAGAAGCATCGACCCCCAACGTCGCGGGACGGACTTCCTGGCCTGCAGGCCTTCGAGCTCTCGAGGCGCAAAGGAAGATGGTGGAGGAGGAGGAGCGGGAGCGCGAGGCGACGCAGCCGTCACTGGAGCAGCAGCAGCAGCGACCCCAGCCGGAGGAGCAGCTGCAGCACCAGCAGGAGGAGCAGCAGCAGCAGCTGGGGTAGCAACAGCAGCTGGGGGGCCAAGAGGACGAGCCACTCGAGCCCCCGCCTCAAGTTTTGGTCGAACCGGCGCCACTGGCGTCGCAAGAGCCCGGCGATCAAGAGGGAAATTTGCCGGTGTACGGACCTCCCACCCCAGCGTGGCTCCTCCCGGGGGCGCCTGCCGCGATCCGGGCAGAATCGGGGCGAGCGGACGGAGTGGTGGCGCTCGCCTGCATGATGCGCACCCCCACCGACCCCGAGTCCGAGATCAAGAGGACAATCTACGGCATGGACGGGATCGCCCCAGGGTTCCTCCGGGACCGTCGAGCATGGGAGGACCGCTTTCCCTCTGAGGAGGATGAGATCGGGTCGTTTGGGAGCAAGGACGGTACGTGGAAGACGGTGGACGACGACGGGCGGTTCCCTTGCCTCGCCGACCTGTTCTTGCGCCACGGGGGTTCCCTCGAGACCGTCGAGAACTTTCTCCGCGGCGTTAAGGTGCGGGCTGATCGGGAGATGGAGAACTGGTGTCCCGATCGGATTCGTATCCGAGCTTCCAGCGACCCGTCCGAGCCCAATATCTTCCTCGACGACAAGAAGGAAGTCGAGAAGTGGGAGCATGTCGAGGAGCTCCGCCTTTGGATGAAACACGTGGTGGGGCTCCTATCGGACGTCATCAACAACGGGCTTGGGCCACCCTATTTTGTAAGTGTTTCTCGAGCTCCAATCTTTGTGGTGCTTTCTGGTTTCTGTGTTCTAATCCCTCTGACCCCTGATTCGCAGGATATGAAAGAGACCTCTCGCATCAAGTCCAGCTTCATACATGCCACGAGGGGCGGATGGGAGCAGCTTCCCCTCCTCAAGGATCAACTCCTCGAGTTGCAGGAAAAGCTGCTTAAAGCTTACAAAGATCTCATAGCACTCGAGGAGGAGAAGAAGGTGAGGGAGGCTGCTTTGGCCGAGGCCCGAGAGGTCTCGAAGAAGGCGGAGGAGGAGGCGATGCAGCTACGGGAGCGGGCTCTTACGGTCGAGGAGGCCGCGTCCAGAGCACGGGAGGAGGCCCTGTCCCACAAGAGCGTCATCGCGGACCTGGACAAGGAGAAGGGCCTTCTCCAAACCGACCTGGACTCCCTCCGCGATACCTTCCAAAAGATGAAAGTGGCGTTCGTGGACAATGAGGTCGCCAGGGGTGCCGCCGAGGACGCAAAGAAGAAGGCCCTCGAAGACCTCGAGATGGAGCGAGCTCGATCCCGCAGTCTCTCTAACGACGTCGAGCGTCTGAAGGGAGAATTGCTGGAGAAGAGTGGAGCCGTCGCTCAGGCTGGCAGGGTGATCGAAGATCTCCGCGTCGCCAATACTGAGCTGGCGCGCTCCAACAGAGAGATCGAGCGTGCCAACACCAGATTGGTCGGCGAGAACACGGCCCTAGAGGAGAGCATCAAAGGTATGTTTCCTTTGTCGAATTTCCTTTTCGAGGTGTGCTTGAGTTTTTCCTAAAGCTTCTTTGTATTGGAATTTATAGGGCTCAAGGACGAACTCCTAGCCGCCCAAGCCGAGGCTCGCAACGCCAAGGCTCAGCTCGAGGCTGAGGTTGCTTTGAACCGTCGAGTGCGGACGATGATAAGCGATCTCTCGACCTCTTGGGAGGTCGAGCCTATGGATGAGTCGAGGGAGGACACTCGAGGTGACGCCCTGGTCGACCAGTTGTGCTACATAGGCGCAACGCTGCGAGATCGGGTGCGGGATGCCCTCCACATCGGGGTGAAGCGGGCGATGGCGGTTGTCTGCTCGGGCTTCTCCTACGACATGGAGGTGGTGTCCCATGGCTTCGTCACCGACATCTCCAAGACCGACGCGGAGAACGAGGAGAGGCTCCATGCCTTGATCGACGACGCGGAGGCTCCTAGGGAAAGGTTGGCTAAGCTCTTCGAGCCTGAGGTGCTCCCTCCTGAGGCTAGCTCGGGCGGAGGCGAGGGCGGTGAGGATCGTGCCGTTGACTGAGGCCTGCGAGCCTACTCAGGGCGCCTGAGGCCCCTTGTACGATACTTTATTAATTTTGCTGTTACATGATATAGTATCTTTTCGTAATTGTTAACTGCTTATTTGTCTTTCCGCTCGAGGTTCCTTTGTTTCTCTTTATTCCTACGTTTGCATCCCTTGCTCGACCTTTCGTCAGAAACAAACTCGATTTCCGTAGCCCAGGGGCGTGGGAGTTTTCTGGCTCATTATCCCTCGGCCTGTGAGGGGCTCGAGGTGCCTTAGCTACTCGAAGCGTGTAAGGTTTACCAAGCAAGAAAAGAAAATTTCTTGGCTTTTTCGACGCTTGGGGAGGGGTCGTCCCTCTGGTAGCCCCCGAGGGGGTGCGGACTATGATGGGTCATGGTCGGCATCCCCTTTTGACGTCGAGACTATAACTCGTAACTATTTTTGGTACAGAAAGAAGCCGCTCGAGGGAAAGACTTTATTTATTCATGCGTTCATTTACAAAGTCTTCGTTCAAAAAGTAGGATCGTAAATCTAGGACTTCTAGGGGTAGAATCGACGTAGCTGTTCGATGTTCCATGCGTTGGTGAAGACTGCCCCCTTTTCGTCCGCCAATTTGTACGTTCCTGGCTTAAGGACCTCGGCCACCACATACGGGCCTTCCCAAGGTGGGGTCAGCTTGTGGCGTCCTTGGTTGCTTTGCCGGCGTCGTAGGGCAAGGTCGCCTACGTTGAGGTCCCTCATGCGCACGTGCTTGTCGTGGTAGCGTCGGAGTCTCTGCTGATATCTAGCAGAGTTGAGGAGGGCCATGTCTCGAGCCTCCTCGAGTTGGTCGACCGCGTTTTCCTGAGTCTCTTTGTTCGATTGCTCGTTGTAAGCCTTGAGTCGTGGTGACCCATACTCGAGGTCTGTGGGGAGGATAGCTTCAGAGCCGTAGACCATGAAGAACGGGGTGTATTTTGTGGCCCTGCTTGGCGTTGTCCTAAGGCTCCATAGGACTGAGGAAAGCTCCTCGACCCATTTCTTGCCGAATTTCTTCAATCGATTGTAGATCCTTGGCTTGAGTCCTTGCAAAATCATGCCGTTGGCACGCTCGACCTGGCCGTTAGTTCGAGGGTGGGCTACTGCGGACCAGTTCACACGGATGTGATGCTGATCGCAGAAATCCAAGAACTTTCTGCCAGTGAACTGGGTGCCGTTGTCGGTGATGATGACATTGGGGATCCCAAACCGATGGATGATGTCGGAGAAGAAAAGGACGGCCTGCTCGGAGCGGATGTTGGTGATGGGTCGATCCTCGATCCATTTGGAGAACTTGTCGATGGCCACCAGCAAATGGGTATACCCTCCTTTCGCCTTTTGTAGAGGTCCTACTAAATCGAGCCCCCATACCGCAAACGGCCAGGTGATGGGGATCATCTGAAGAGCGTGGGCGGGCAGATGCGTCTGTTTGGCGTAGAATTGGCACCCATGACACGAGCGTACGAGCTCGATGGCATCCGCCACGGCCGTTGGCCAGTAAAAGCCTTGCCGAAAAGCGTTTCCTACAAGGGTCCGTGGGGCGGCGTGGTGGCCACAAGCCCCCGAGTGCAGGTCATCGAGGAGTTTTCGGCCTTCCTCTACGGTGATGCAACGTTGTAAGACCCCCGTTGGGCTCCGTCGATATAGCTCGTTGTCTTCGCCATAGATCACATATGATTTGGCCCGTCGAGCGATACGACGAGCTTCTGTCTTGTCTTCTGGCAACTCACCGCGGATAAGGCAGTCGAGGAACGGTGTGCGCCAATCGAATGGTCGACTCGGTCGTCGTTCTATTTCCATCACCTCTTCCTCCATCAAGAGCGCATCGACAGCATTGGTTGGTTGGGCGATGGTGGTGTCGACGCCAGCCCCCGTGCCTAGGTCAACGGATGGCTCGTGAAGATCCTTTGAGAATGCATCAGGCGGCACTGTGCCTCTGGTAGATGCAATCTTGGCGAGTTCGTCGGCTGCCTCGTTGTAGCGTCGAGCGACATGGACAAGCTCGAGGCCGTGGAACCTGTCTTCGAGTTGACGCACCTCCTTGCAGTATGCTTCCATTTTTGGGTCATGGCAACTCGAGGTTTTCATTACCTGGTCGATGACGAGTTGGGAGTCACCTCGGACGTCGAGGCGTCGGACTCCCAACTCGATAGCGATCTTAAGACCGTTGACGAGGGCCTCATATTCTGCGACATTGTTAGATGCGGCAAAATGAATCCTGATTACATACCTCATGTGGACGCCCAAGGGTGAGATGAACAGCAGGCCGGCCCCGGCCCCAGTTTTCATGAGTGACCCGTCGAAATACATTGTCCACAGCTCCGCCTGGACCTGAGTCGGGGGAAGCTGGGAGTCTGTCCATTCCGCGACGAAGTCTACCAGGGCTTGCGATTTGATGGCCTTTCGAGGCGCGTAAGTGAGAGTCTCGCTCATGAGCTCGACCGACCACTTAGCTATCCTTCCCGTGGCCTCCTTGCTCTGGATTATCTCGCCCAAGGGGAAAGAAGAGACCACCGTGATAGGATGGCCAAGGAAGTAATGCTGCAATTTGCGGCGGGCAAGGATTACGGCGTAGATCAGCTTCTGGATTTGGGGGTAACGCGCCTTGGTCTCCGAAAGCACCTCGCTGACGAAATAGACTGGCCTTTGGACTGGCAGCGCGTGACCCTCCTCTTGTCTTTCGACCACCACCGCCGCGCTGACGACCTGGGTCGTCGATGCGACGTAGAGGAGCAGCGGCTCCGCAGGTTGAGGTGGAACCAGGACCGGTGCTGAGGTCAGCGTCTTTTTCAGTTTTTCGAGTGCTTCCTCGGCCTCGGGGGTCCAAGAAAAGCGCTCGACCTTCTTTAGGAGTCGATATAATGGTAATGCCTTTTCTCCTAGTCTCGAGATGAAACGGCTCAGAGCCGCCAGGCACCCCGTGACTCTCTGCACACCCTTGATGTCTCGGATTGGCCCCATTTTCGTGATGGCCGAGACTTTCTCGGGGTTGGCCTCGATACCGCGCTGCGAAACAATATATCCTAGGAGCATGCCTCGAGGCACGCCGAAAACGCACTTCTCGGGATTGAGCTTGATCCGGCTGGTGCGTCTGCAGCTGAAGGCAACTTCGAGGTCCTGGATCAGGTCTCCTCGTCGCTTTGACTTGACGACAATGTCGTCGACGTAGGCCTCGACCGTTGAGCCTATATGTTCACCAAATACGTGGAGCATGCAACGTTGATACGTGGCTCCCGCGTTTCGAAGCCCAAATGGCATGGTCACGTAGCAATACATCCCGAAAGGTGTGATGAAAGAGGTCGCGAGCTGGTCGGACTCTTTCATTTTTATTTGGTGGTAACCAGAATAAGCATCAAGGAAAGAAAGGGTTTCACATCCCGCGGTAGAATCGACAATCTGATCAATGCGTGGCAATGGAAAGGGATCTTTTGGACATGCTTTATTCAAACTAGTATAATCGACACACATCCTCATTTTCCCATTCTTTTTCTTAACTAATACAGGGTTTGCTAACCAGTCAGGATGATGAACCTCCTTGATGAATCCGGCCGTCAAAAGCTTGTGGACTTCGTCGCCAATGATCTTGCGCTTTTCCTCGTCGAATCGGCGCAACCGCTGCTTCACTGGCTTGGAACCGGCTCGAATCTCCAAGGAGTGCTCGGCGACTTCCCTCGGTATGCCCGGCATATCCGAGGGACTCCATGCAAACATATCAGCATTTGCACGGAGAAAGTCGACGAGCACGGCTTCCTATTTGGGGTCGAGGTCGGTGCTGATCGTCAGCACCTTGCCGTCGGAGTTGTTGGGGTCGAGCGGGATCTTCTTAGTTCCTTCCGCCGCCTCGAAGCTGCCCGCATGACGTTTAGGCTCTGGAGCCTCAGCGGCCATGGCCTCGAGCTTTGCAACGAGCTCGGTGGAGCTCTCGACCGCCTCCCCGTACTCGACGCACTCGACGTCGCACTCGTACGCGTGCTCGAAGGAGGAACTGACAGTGATGACGCCTTTGGGACCAGGCATCTTCAGCTTCAAGTATGTGTAGTTGGGTATAGCCATGAACTTGGCGTAGCCCGGGCGCCCGATGATGGCGTGGTACGTGCCTCGGAACCCAACCACCTCAAAGGTGAGGGTCTCCTTCCTGAAGTTGGCCGCCGTGCCGAAGCAGACCGGTAGGTCGATTCGACCTACTGGCAGTGCCTTTTTCCCTGGTACGACGCCATGGAAACCGCCGGCGCTCGGCTGGAGGCGTCCTCTATCGATGCCGAGGAGATCGAGGGTCTCGAGGTAGATGATGTTGAGGCTGCTGCCACCATCCATCAGCACTTTCGAGAGTCGGGTGTTGACGATGATGGGGTCGACGACGAGCGGGTAGACGCCTGGGGCGACTACCTTGTCAGGGTGGTCTTCTCGGTCGAAAGTGATGGGAGTGCTCGACCAGCTAAGGTACTGGGGCACCGCCATTCTTGCTGTAAAGACCTCGCGACGCTCCCTTTTGCGCTGCCTCGTGGTCAACTGAGTCGAAGGCCCGCCATAGATCATGTAGCAGTCGTGGACGGCGGGGAAGCCGTTGTCATCTTTGTTGTCCTCCTTGCCGCCAGCCTTCTCCTTCTTGGAGTCATCACGCGTATCTTTTTTGAACCCCTGATCGTCGAAATGCTTTCTCAGCATACGACAGTCCTTGAGTTTGTGGTTGGCGCCTCCCTTATGGTAAGGGCACGGCTCCTCCAACATCTTGTCGAAGATGCCTCCCTCCGGAGTGCCTCGCGGCTTCTTTCGATCCATGGCGGCGACGAGGTCGTCACCTGAATCTTCCTGGTGGAACTGCCGCGCTTTCTGCTTCTTTTTATTTTTCTTGAGGCCTCGACTGGAAGTCCCATCTTCATTGACGGGCTGCTTGCCTTTTCTTCCTTCTGAGCTGAAGAAGGCACCGACTGCCTCCTCCCCTGCCGCGTAGTTAGCTACTACGTCCATCAGCTCGTCGACGGTCTGAGGTCGATTGCGGCCTAATTCCCGCACCAAGTCTCGACTAGTGGTGCCCGAGACAAACGCCAAGATGACGTCGTGGTCGGGGATGTGTGGCAACTCAGTGCGCTGCTTCGAGAAGCGTCGAGCGTACTCCCGAAGAGTCTCTCCTGACTTCTGCTTGCATTTGCTGAGGTCCCACGAGTTCCCTGGCCGTATGTAGGTCCCTTTGAAGTTACCCTCGAAGACTCTGACCAGATCAACCCAGTTGTGAATCTGATTGGCAGGGAGTTCCTCGAGCCATCGACGGGCGGTGTCGGAGAGGAAAAGGGGTAGCTGTCTGATGATGGCTCGATCATCCCCTCGAGCGCCACCTAGCTGACAAGCCAGCCTGAAATCGGGCAGCCATAGCTCTGGCTTGGTTTCTCCATTGTACTTCGCGATGCTGGTTGGGGGTCGAAATGGACTAGGAAGGGGCGTGCTGCGAATCGCCCTGTTGAACACCCGCGGGCCCGGTGGCTCGGGGGCCACCCGGTCCTCGTCGCTGTCGTACCTCCCACCGCGATGCGCGCTATAACCACGTTCTTCCGCGTCTCCGTGCCGGCGGCGTCTATTTTCTTTGATGTCGTGCCGCGCGTCGTGTCGACGTTGATTGTCGGCGGGGAAGATGAGAGCGGTCTTTCTACCTCGAGGGGGAGGTTGTTGCTGGACAGACACCTCCTCTTCGATTAGAGGCTGTTCGTCGCGCTTCTCTGTGGCAGCTCCTCGTCGTCGAGATGCCGAACTTTCGGCTTGTTGAACTGCTGCCACCTGGAGCAATGTCTGAACTTCATCTCGAATGTGTCGGGCCTGGGAATTTGATGGTTCTGGCATGTTACGTAGCAGCATCGTCGCTGCCACTACATTCTGGCCTGCTCGAGGGAAACGGCTGACAGGTTGCTCCGCCTCTGCGTCACCGACGATCTGTCGATGTACCTCTCGAGCGCGTCTGCGGACACTTCCGCCCGGCGGGTAGGGCAGGTCTTGTTCGAGGATTTGCTCGAGCAGGACGAGGCGCTCGCGATCTTCGTCGAGCTTCATCTTGAGCTCCCGCAGCTGCGCGAGCTGCGCAGTTCTATCTTCCTGAGGAAGAGGGTCGAGCCGTCCGTCGTTCCCAGGCGTCCTGGGGTCTTCTTGCGCCGCGGGGGCTCGACCACCCGCAGCAGCATCCCGTGTCTCGTCGGTGGTTTCTGCCGCCCCGTCGATGTGATAGCATTCCCTCGTAGGGTCATAGCTGTCTGTCTCGGAGTCGGAGTCCGGTTCGGCGGCGTGGAAACACCCACGTCCTTCCTCCAGCAATCGTTGCCTGAGGGAGGTGATCGAGTATCGTCCGGGGCCTAGACGGCGGAGGCCTCGTACTCGGGAAAGGTCCGGCAGCTCGGACGCCGGCCGCCGCGCTTCAGAGCTACGTGGGAGGACCATTGGTCTTTCTACGTACGTCTGGGCGTTTGGGCATATCGCCTTGGCGAGCGACGCCGCGGCGTTGTCCAACCCGAACGGCAGTGCCGCCCTTGGAGAGAACAACCCGTGTGGAAGTAGCCTAGCTGCGGTGGGGAAGGGCGCGCGAGACGCGTCTCCCCCCGTCGTCGCGCGGTGCTGAGTCGTCGTGCTTGTTGCTCGGTCACACGGTGTTGCCGACTTGTGGCCCACATCCTGCCTTGCACGAGTTGTTGGTCGTGCTGAGGCAGAGGGGCCGCGGTGGTGCTGCCCGCGCCTCTTCTTAGGCGGGGAGGCGTGGTGGTGAGGGCGTCTCGGAGCCTTCAACCGTGCTGGCGTAACGCGGACTCCTCCTGGTCCTTTGACTGAGAGCAAGATCATGTCGTAGCCGGAGCCCGTAGACATGAACTCGAGACTCCCAAACCAAATCACCGTGGAGCGCGGAAGCGGCGAGGCAAGAGTAGCCATCCGGAAAGTGGTGGGAAATCGGTGAAAAACACGCAGGACCCCTACCTGGCGCGCCAACTGTCGGTGTTTTTCCCCCGGGGGGTCACACCAACAAGTAAATTTGTATGCGTGCTCCCCTTTCCGGATGGTGATGCGAGAAGACACAGAGATTTATCCTGGTTCGGGCAAGAGAAGGCCCTACGTCCAGCGGGGGGAGAGAGTTTGTATTATCTTGCACCTAAGTGCTTGTACAGGGGCGAATACAAGCGTGGTATGAAGTGTGTAGCTCTACTCCGTGTGTGTGTTCTTGTGTTGTGATGTCCCGTTCTTCTATTCCTGAGTCTCTCCTTTTATAGCTCCAAGGAGAGACACAGGGTACATGCGTAGATGTTAGAGTAGGGATCGATAGCCGCATGGAGCGCTGACCTACTCGAGGCTTCCGTACGGCATGGCCTCGAGCCGTCCCATCTTGATAGCCCGGTGATGATTACGCGTGCTCCTGTGTTCTGCCCTGCCAGCCGCCTTGTGCTGGTTCTGAGGTCGCATGCTTGTACGGTATGGTGGCGGATCCGGCGGGGTAGCTGTGGTGTAGTCAGTCGACACCCAACTTGTCCCTAGGAAGGGACCCTGTTCGGTCGAGGGTCGGACGCCGTGTAATATGCTGGTATCTGGAGCGCTGACCTTGGGTGTCTCGAGGGGGTCCCGATTAGACGTTCCATCCTTGTTTCCTGCGTCCTGACACGCCCTGGGTCGTTCGGTGGGAAGGCTGCAAAAAGAACGATGGGACAGAGGCTTGCTCCCTATCACGCCTTCCGCGACCTGTGTGTTAGGTGGGGAAGCGTCAGGTGCATTTAATGCTCCGGCCCGCGTGCGCGCGTCGGGCGGCGGACAGTGTCCTTGCGCCCGACGCCTCTCGGTTCGCTCGAGCCCGCTTCCGTTTTCGACGGCAGTCGTCGCTCGAGCCCTGACCGATTCGCTCGACGCTATTTCCGTCTTCGAGGCTGCGACCGTCGATGGCGGCGCATACGTAAGATTAGAGCGTCGAATTAAGGGTCTCGACCTTCGTACGGGCAATCTCATAATGCGCATCGCTGAGGGTACCCCTTACCGATACCCTCGACAATGACCATCTTGTTCGTCTGGGAAGCTGTACGCACACCCTAAACTAGTCGGCGAAAGCTAGTCGGCAGTCTACCTTGGGGTATACCCACGGTAGTAGTTTATCGGTAGACAGGTGCGCAAGCTACGAACTCGATGGTGACGCAAGACACAGACATGGTTTTTATCCAAGTTCAGCCACCGTGTGGGCATAATACCTACGTCTTGCGTCTGATTGTATTGGATTGAGTTGAGTTGAGATGAGATGTCTATGGGGGGTCCCTTGCCTCCCTTTATATAGTCCAGAGGGTAGGGTTACAGATCTGGAAACTAATCCTAGTCGATTACTATTGCCATAGATAGCATGATATCAATTCTTATTCTAACCGACTAGAATCCTGCTTGGTATCCACGTCTTGTTTCCTTGCGCAAGACTCCGAGCAGTTGGATCAAGCCTCGAGTCTTCCTTGTGATGGACCAAGTCTCTTGGTCCAAGTCTAGCCGTAAGGGTATAGGGGTTTATACCCCCACACATCGGGTGCTTCTAGCAGTTCCATCGGGTGTGTCTAAATTGATTTCTAAGTATGTTCCATGCAAACCATGCGCCTATCTTGCATCAAGATTAAAACTATCTCCAAACAGACCGAACCAAGCTTCCACTTGAGCCTCTTCACCAAGGAGTACCATCGGGTGCGTCCAAAATGGTTTCTTAGATTATGGTGCATTAGGTGCAAACCATGCACCTATCTTACATCAAAACTAACACTATCTCCAAATGGACCAAAGCAAGATTCCATATGACACACATCATCTAGGAGTTCTATCAGGTGTGTCCAAATTGATTTCCGATCATATGGTATGTTCCACGCAAACCATGCACGTATCTGGCCTCAAGATTAGCACTGTCTCAAAATAGACCATACCGAGCTTTCACTTGAGCCTCTTCACCTAGGAGCACCATCGAGTGCTTCCACAATAATCAAAGCGAGACTATCTTGCGCAAACCGTGCACCTATCTTGCACTGAAACTAACATTGTCTCTACATAGATCAAAGCGAGACTCCATATGAGACACATCATCTAAGAGTTCGATTTGGTGCGTCCAATCTGATCTTTGAGCATATGGTACGTTCCACGCAAACCATGCACCTATCTTACATTAAGATTAGCACTATGTCCAAGCAGACCGAACCAAGCTTCCACTTTAGCCTCTTCACCTAGGAGTATCATCAGATGCTTCCACAATGGTTTCTGAGCCTATGGTGCATTAGGCGCAAACCGTGCACCTATCTTGCACCGAAACTAACATTGTCCCCGAACAGACCAAAGCGAGCTTCCAAATGACACACATTTTCTACGAGTTCTATTAAGTGCATCCAAATTGATTTTTGAGCATATGGTATGTTCTATGCAAACCGTGCACCTATCTTGCATCAAGATTAGCACTATCTCCAAACCAAGCTTCCACTTGAGCCCCTTTACCTAGGAGTACCATCGCGTGCGTCCAAAATGGTTTCTTAGCCTATGGTGCATTAGGCACAAACCGTGCACCTATCTTGCACCAAAACTAACATTATCTCCAAAGAGACCGAAGTGAGATTCTATATGACACACATCACCTAGGAGTTCTATAGGGCACTTCCAAATAGATTTCTAAGCATATGGTACGTTCCATGCAATTCGGGCACCTATCTTGCATCGAGATTAGCACTAAATCCAAACAAACCAAACTGAGCTTCCACTTGAGCCCGTTTACCTAGGAATATCATCGGGTGCATCCAAAATGGTTTCTTAGCCTATGATGCATTAGGCGCAAACCGTGTACCTATCTTGCACCAAAACAAAGTGTCTCCAAATAGACCGAAGTGAGATTCGATATGACACATGTCATCTAGGAGTTCTATTAGGTGCGTCCAAATGGATTTCTATATGTTCCATGCAAGCCATGCACCTATCTTGCATCAAGATTAGCACTATCTCCAGATAGATCGAACTGAGCTTCAACTAGAGCCTCTTCACCTAGGAGTATTATCGCGTGCTTCCATAATGGTTTCTGAGCTTATGGAGCATTATGTGTAAACCGTGCATCAATCTTGCTTACCTAAACTAACGCTGACTCCAAACGGACCGAAGCGAGATTCCATATGACGCACATCATCTAGGAGTTCTATCTGGTACATCCAAATTGATTTCTGAGAATATGGTACGTTCCATGCAAACCATACACCTATCTTGCTTCAAGATTAGCACTATCTCTAAATAGACAAAACTGAGCTTTCACTTGAGCCTCTTCACCTAGGAGTACCATCGGGAACTTCTACAATAGTTTCTAAGCCTACGGTGCACTGGGCACAAACTACACACCTATCTTTCACCGAAACTAATACTATCTCCAACTACACTGAACTGAGATTCTATATGACACACTTCATCTATTAGTTCCATCAGGTGCATCTAGCAGTTCCATCGGGTGTGTCCAAATTGATTTCTGAGCATATGGTACGTTCCATGCAAACCGTGTGCCCACCTTGCATCAAGATTAGAACTATCTCTAAACAGACTGAACCAAGCTTTCACTTGAGCCTCTTCACTAAGGAGTACCACCAGGTGCCTCCAAAATGGTTTCTTATGGTCCATTAGGTGCCAACCGTGCACCTATCTTGCACCGAAACTAACACTATCTCCAAATGGACCGAAGCAAGATTCCATATGACAGACATCATCTAGGAGTTCTATCTAGTGTGTCCAAATTGATTTCTAAGCATATGGTATGTTCCATGCAAACCATACACCTATCTTACATCAAGATTAGCACTATCTCAAAAGAGACCAAACCAAGCTTCCACTTCAGCCTCTTCACCTAGGAGTATCATCGGGTGCTTCCACAATAGTTTCTGAGCCTATGGTGCATTAAGTGCAAACCATGCACCTATCTTGCATCAAAACTAACATTGTCTCCAAACAGAACGAAGCGAGATTCTATATGACACACATTATCTAGGAGTAGTATCAGGTGCATCGAAATTGATTTCCGAGCATATGGTACGTTCCATCAAACCGTGGACCTATCTTGCATCAAGATTAGCACTACCTCCAAACCGAGCTTCCACTTGAGCCCCTTTACCTAAGAGTACCATCATGTGCGTCCAAAATGTTTCTTAGCCTATGGTGCAATAGGCACAAACTGTGTACCTATCTTGCACCAAAACTAACTCTATCTCCAAAGAGACCAAAGTGAGATTCTATATGACACACATCATCTAAGAGTTCCACTGGGTGCTTCCAAATAGATTTCTAAGCATATGGTACGTTCCATGCAATTCGTGCACCTATCTTGCATCAAGATTAGCACTATATCCAAACAAACAACTGAGCTTCCACTTGAGCACCTTTACCTAGGAGTATCATCGGGTGCATCCAAAATAGTTTCTTAGCCTAAGATGCATTAGGCACAAACCGTGTACCTATCTTGCACCAAAACTCTATGTGTCCAAATAGACTGAAGCGAGATTCCCTATGGCACATGTCATCTAGGAGTTCTATTGGGTGTGTGCAAATGGATTTTTGAGCATATGGTACGTTCCTTGCAAACCGTGCACCTATCTTGCATCAAGATTAGTACTATCTCCAAACAGATCGAACCAAGCTTCCACTTGAGCCTCTTCACCAAGGAGTATCATTGGGTGCTTCCACAATAGTTTGTGAGCCTATGATGCATCATGCGCAAATCGTGAACCAATCTTGCACCTAAACTAACACTATCTCCAAACGGACCAAAGCGAGATACAATATGACACACGTCATCTAGGAGTTCTATCGGGTGCATCCAAATTGATTTTTGTGAATATACTATCTTCAACTGGACCGAAGCGAGATTCCATATGACAAACTTCAGCTAGTAGTTCCATCGGCTGCCTCTAGCAGTTCCATCGGGTGTGTCCACATTGATTTCTAAGCATATGGTACGTTCCATGCAAATGGTGCGCCTATCATACATCAAGATGAGAACTATCTCCAAACAGACCAAACCCACTTGAGCCTCTTCACCAAGGAGTACCACCGGGTGCGTCCAAAATGGTTTCTTAGACTATGGTGCATTAGGTGCAAACCGTGCACCTATCTTGCACCAAAACTAACACTATCTCCAAATGGACCAAAGCAAAATTCCATATGACGCATGTTGACGGTCCTTAAGTACTAAAATTAATAATCAAATAAACATGAAAAAGGATCAATATGAAACAAACATCTAGAATTAGGGTTTTATCTGACAGAATTCCACGAGCTTTGGTGTTTATCTATTTCTGCAGGGGTTTATCAGAAAATAGGGAGAGAAGGCCCACATGTCATGTTTACAACGAGATAATTACGTGCCGCGCAATTTTCCTCAATCTAGAAGGATCCAGAAGCCACGGGAACGAACGGGACACGAATCGGGCTCGGGAGCTGGGCGGCCGCCCACTCCCCTTGGGCGCCCGCCCTAGCCAAGAGGCCAATCAGGACTCTGCTTCAGGGCAAGACTCCACCGACCTAAAGGATCAATCTAAACCATACAATCTATGTCGGTTTGATCCAATGGCTCACGTTCACTTGAGGGGACTATAAAACCAGACCCCCTGGCCCCTGGAGGAGGAGAGGAGAAATCATTATTCAGAGGTAGCCATCAAAGTTAGGGTTTAGATCTCTCTCCCACAGAGAATTAGAATTAGCTACTCCCTAATCCTTCAAGTTTAGAGGTTTGATTAGATAGCAATTAGAGAAGTAGAGCACTACGCTCTGGATTCGGATCTTCGGTAATAAAGATTGGTATTATTCATATCTTTCTCTAATTCTATTGTTCTAATTGCATTATGTCTCTAATTATTATGTTCTTAGTTTGCTCTAGTTCTATATTTGATATAGTTCTAATTGATAATGAGTTTATGTATAAGTTTGCAAAGCGCTTAGCTCTTGACGCGAGGGAGTTAGGTGATAGATCACATGTGAGCGTGGTGCTTAGATGTTATTTATCTGCGAATGTATCCTATTGGCCGGGTCGTGTGGTAGTTCGCGATAGTGACAACTTTGTTGATTCTTAAATAGTCCACCCTCCGTTGATAGGACAGGCAGAACCGGTATTGTGGAGTAAGTCATGCGATGCTCTGATTTACTTTATCAATGTTCCTTATACATGAATGAAGAGTGTTTTATGCTATATATGATCTTGTAGATAACTAGAGTAGATTATGACTTAGTAGTTAGTAGATAACTTAGAATCCATTCTCTAGATAATCCGACATCACCTACATATATGAGGAGTAGTCTATTTTCTAATCGCTGTGTTATCTACCCACGAACTTATACTTTATTATCATTATCTTTATGGTTTACCCCCTGCTAAAGTAAGTGACTGTGTGACGAGTTTCTCATTAGTAATCATGTTCTTGCAAGTTCATCTCTAGTCTATGCCTTGATAGATTTTGCCCATTGATTTAATTCCATCTTCTTGAGATCCCTCGAGCAAAATTATAAATAACGATACCTGGAATACTTATCCTGGTGAAATGCTACAATGAGGTGTTTTATCTGTGCGCTTGCGGATAGAATAGATTATTTTCTAGAGAGCCTTTACATTTATAAATACCTTTGTACACTCTGGCGCCATGCTAGGGATGACAACCTAGTATCTAAGTGGTGTTAGCTAGTGTCAACAAGCATTTCTGGCGCCGTTGCCGGGGAACTTATGGAATCTTATAGGAATTATATGAGCCTCAGGAATAAGTCATAAAAGGGAATAAAGGAGTAATATTTAGGAATGGTAAGGAAAGCCAGAAAATCAATCAAGGTTATTCACATAAAATATTAGACTAGACTATAGAGAAATAATTGCATACAGGGTATAACAGGATTGACTTTGGGTACATTCAACTCTTCATCATCAGAACCAAAGCAATCTAGAAAAGAAGAAGCTAGCTACCAATTGCTGAAGCTATGGCACAAAAGACCTTGCAAGAATTCTCTGCTCCAAGTCTTGACAACGTTCCAACCGGTCCAAGATTTGCAGTAGAAGAAGGAATACCCAAGTTTGAGCTCAAGTCAAGCCTCATCAATTTGGTACAAGCTACACAATTCAGTGGAAAGGCACATGAAGATGCCAGTGCACACTTGCAGAATTTCTTAGAAATTGGAAGCACAATCCACATCAACGGAGTTGACAAAGACGTCATACTACTTCGTCTTTTTCCATTCTCACTAGAAGGAAAAGCGAGGAAGTGGTTCTACACTCATCAAGATAATATCAACAACTGGACGAACTTGTCAGATGCCTTTCTATCAAAGTTTTTCCCTATAGGCAAAACAACTACCTTAAGAGGAAATATTGTCAGTTTCCAACAGCAGAAGACAAAAGCCATTTCAGAAGCATGGGAGCGTTTTCAAGGATACATATCAGATTGTCCTCACCATGGAATGGCTACATGGTTACTTATGCAGACCTTCTACCATGGATTAACCCAGAAGACTCGTAAGTGCCTAGATGCATCTGCTAAAGGATCATTCTTGGAGCTTACAACTGGAAAAGCAGAGATACTTTTGGATATGATAGTAGAAAACCAAAGCTGGTTCCAAGATAAAGCTCAACATTGTCATCAAACTGAAGAAATACCAGAAGAAGTAAATGCATTATCAACTAAGATGGAAAATTTGCTCCATTGGATTGACGAGAGGGCCAAGTTCAAAGAAGATCAAAGGGCCATTGAGACAGCATACAAATATCAACCAACTTCGAGTCAACCCAATAGCAAAGGTATGAATTCAGGTAATACTTTCAAGCAACTTTCATTAAAAGAGATAATTGCTCAACAAACCAAAATTAATGATGAAGTTAAACAAAGGCTAGATACAAATGAATCATCTCTAAAAGATATACACAATAAAATGGATTTTCTACTAACTGCCTTTGATGAGCAAAACACTCTTAATAAAAGGGTAGAGCTTAAATTAATAAAGTTAGCTGCTGCACTGCCTGTTGCTACTAACCTTGAGCAGGTGATGAATATAACTACTAGAGGAGGCAAAGCCACCAGAGATCCACCATACCCAAAAGAGAAACAAAGAACATCAGCACCAGTGCAACCAGCAGTGATAGAAGAAGAAAGCCCAGTTGAAGCAGAAGATCTGCTCCAACCACCAAGAACTGGAGAAATGAGGAAAGATTTTTACGACACCAACTATTTGCCATTTCCCAGAAGAAACAGAGGACTGCAGTCGGATGAGCAGTTTGGTAAGTTTGTAGAGGTCATTCAGAAATTATATGTCAACATACCTCTGCTCGATGCCATACAGGTACCTACATATGCAAAGTATATCAGAGATATTCTTAACAAGAAGAGACCACTGCCCACCACTGAGGTTATCAAGCTGACAAAAGAATGTAGTGCGGCCATCCTCAATAAGCCACCAAAGAAGAAGGAAGATCCCGGATGTCCCACTATTGATTGCTCGATCGGAAACCAACACTTCAACAATGCACTTTGTGATCTCGGAGCAAGTGTCAGTGTGATGCCAGCATCAGTCTACAAAAAGCTTGATCATGCAACCTTAGAACCAACATCAATGTGCCCACCACTAGCGGATCAATCGGTTCGACACCCGTTGGGCATCGCCGAGAACATTCCAGTCAAGATCAGAGATTTCCTGGTGCCAGTAGACTTCGTAGTACTGGACATGAGTCCTGACTCAAAAGTGTCCATCATCCTTGGAAGGCCATTTCTGAGCACTGCCAATGCCCACATTGATGTCGGAAATGGAGAAATCAAGTTCAACATAAACGGTCAAGAAGAACACTTCACATTCAAACCCAGACCAGAGAGAGACTCTACAGTGAAGGAAGTTCATGAAGAACCACTGGAAACACCATCTCCAGAGAAAGGAAACTCAGAAGATTAAAAGATTTGGAGGTCCAGCTTGGGGGACCTAAAAATCCCAAACCCTCACTGGGAGGTAAATCGGTATTTATCCGCATTATTAATTTTCTCATATTTAACTTCTTGCATAATTAATTCTTGCATTAGTCATAGCATAATTATAATAATCAAAAAGCCCCATATAAAAAATATTTGTGGTGTGTAACAACCCATATTTATTAATTATTGTGGAGGCACAAAAAATATTTTCCATTATCATTTTCAATTAGTTTCAATTCTCATAGATTTTCCTGCATTATATTTATTTATATTGATACTCTAGAAGCATGACCCACACTCTTTGGGTCCACATGTCATACACTTCATCTCACATACATCCCATCACATAATTTCATCCACCAATATGTTTCCACTCACCTAACATCTTTCCACCGTCCAACCACCACCAACACAATATTATTCTGCGTGAGATCAAAGCAAGGAAGCAAGTGGAGGAAGCACACCCAGGATGGACACCAGGGGTGGGCGCCCGCCCACCTACCTTGGGCGCCCGCCCTGTCCCCTGCTCAGCCTATAAAAGGCCACCTCCAGCTCCCCTTCTCTTCACACAAACACTTCAGAAAACCACACACAACTCAGTTTCCGAAGAAGGAGCTTTTGTAGTGAAGAGAAGAGAGAAGAGAGAAAGAGGAGAGTGGAAGGGAAAGGTTGGAGTTCTTTTGAGAGAATGATTGTCACCTAGCAAGTAGTGATCCCGTTGTCGAAGCGGAAGTAAAAATTGTTTAGGGGAAGCTCTACTAAAATAGAAACTTGTCTTGAACGATTAACCCCCGGACTACTGACACTCCGGACAACTGACCACTAACATTTTATCTCACATTTTCCACCAGTTGTGTTTTTGCCAACTTTTGTTTGCAGGATGTTTAAGAAGGTGAAGAATGCAGGGAAGGCTCTCAAGAACATTGGAACAAGGAGTTCGTCCTGACACTCCTCACAGCCATCAGAGATGAACGTCGACCCGACACCCACACAAGCTCCATCATCTTCATCAGGTCATCAAGTTAAGGTTCTTCTCAAGATAGGAGACCTTGGACTGAAGACCCGAAGAGAGAAGGAAGTCTATCAGCAACTGAAGAACAAAGATTTCATTCACACCCCTACTATCGATCCAATCCTACTACGAGAAACAGGTATGGACACTGAATTTGACTTAATTTTTCAAATGATGGGTTGGACAAATTTTTGGAATATAACCGAACTGGGTTCTCGTCTTCTCACCCTCGAATTTCTTTGCACCTTACAATACTATTGGGGGGGAATTGTTTTTCGGATGTTCAAACAAGAAATTATGTTATCCTGGAGAGAGCTGAGCGACCATCTTGGTTTCTCTTCAAGATGCATCCTGAACATTGACTCCGATTTACCCAATTTTGAGAGACACCAGTTTTGGAGAGAAATATCTAGAGATAATTTTTACAGTCAAGCCCGAACCAGTGACATGGAATACCCCACTCTTAGGATGTTTCACAAATGGCTTGGGTACAATCTTTTCTATCGCGATGATATTAGGAAAGTAAGAGTAGGAGATTTACAACTTTTATATGCTGCTATTAGTAAAGTACCCACTTCACCTGTTACACTATTAGTTTCACATTGGCTTAGTATACCTAGTCTTCAGGGACCAGTAGGATGTACTTCACTTATCACTCGTCTAGCCACTAATCTTCACTTACTAGAAAACTCATCGTTGGACTTCATAGAAGAATTAAGAATTTATCATGGCTATGACACATTTAGACAAGTTCGGATGTTAAAGAAAGAGGGGAATATAATGTATATGCTATATGATGATAAAGGCAAGATTCGGTTACCTAACCCGAACCTTGGCCTCTACTCTGTGCAAAACTTTTTGATTGAGATTGCAGCAACACCAGTGAACCAGAGAACTCCACAGCGAGTGGCATCTGAAAGGATAACCACTCACCGAGAACGCACTTGGTATGGAGCTGACCCTGGACCAGAAGAAGCAGCGCACCTGCATTATTGCGATTACAATCCACGAGTCCTTCGAGACCCATGGGCTCGGCATGCGCAACCACAAGAGCCAACAGAGGAGACATGGCCGGAGAGCCAAGATCACCAGTGGACAAACCCGCCTTTTCATACGGGCAGGTACTCCACTGATCCATATGGAGCTTCAGGATCCAGACCTCTACCACAATTTGATGCAGGACGATACTCCGACGCCTCCTACGCTTTCACGAATGACTACTATCAAGAGGCCGGTGCTTTCTTCACTCGTACCGACAACACCCTCCTCGACATCCAGAACACGCAAGCAGAACATGGGAGACTCCTGGAAGAGCAACAAAAATGGAACCAGGACCACGCCGCTGCAGTACAAGAGCTGAGACATGATACAACAACAATGAACAACAACATCACAACCATGATGCGGTTCTGGAACATCGGGTAAGACCCACGTCAACATCCAGCTTGGGGGAGTTCCTCCCTAATTTATCAAGTAAGTTTTTATTTGCTCTTCTTATTTATTATATTCTGTCTTAGTATTTTATTTATCTTAAAAGGAAAACTTAGAAAACCAAATAAATATTTTCTTGCTTTAATCTACTGCACTTAATAAACATGAAAACAAAATAAAAAGAGTGTGTAGATAAGTGTGCTTTATTTTTCTGCTAAGTTTAATCTCTAAAAAAATAAAAAGACCAAAAAGATGCATGATGGAAATGATGAACAGTTGCTCTGTTTGCTTACTTACAAGTACCTAGCTTTTATATTAGAATTCTTTCAGGAATTACTAAAACTAAAATTACTATCTTTGGGAAGCACAAAACTAAAGTCTAGATAAGAGAAAGGCATGATATAAAGTTGAGCTGCTGTTTATCTTGTTCCTACTACACTAAGTTCTGGAGATTTATTTTGAAAAATCACAAATCACATGATGAGTTCCTAGCATAACAAACTACCTACCACAGCCATACTTGCTATAACATCTTTTACTATATTTACATTGAGTTTGATCGAGCTGTGTTGACCCTTAGGAGCTTTTCATGTGGTTAAATTAAGATATTCACTTGCACACATCTACCACAGCATTCATCACCAATCATTAAAATTGCTAAAAATATTATAACTCACTGTCCCGAATATTGTTATTCTCTCTCTCTAAAAAGATTCAATGCAGAAGAGGCATGGGTTATGCAAAAATATATACGAGGAAATAAAAAGGGGCAAGTGCCCGGAACCTCGAAAAAGAAAGAAAAAAGAGTGAGACGAGAGGTAAAAATGGACAAGTGTCCGAAGTAGAATTAGGGGTACAAAGATGCCCACTTGAGCGGAAAAAAAATGGACAAGTGTCCGACAGTAGAATTAGGGGTATCTATTACCCATCTGAAAAAAAAGAAGAAAGAAAAAGATAGCCCATGTTCTCCCAAAGCAAAGATCAAAAAGAAGAGGAGAGATAGCAATATGAGGAGCAATGAGAACTAAGATTTATTAACACTATTGCATTTTCACCATCACTATCATTTACTCCACCACACATGCACATCTTGATTTAATCATATGCTGAGTTCCTTTGGATCCATGGCTCGATTAGACAACATATGTATGAGCTGTTTTCCACTCCTATAAGCTCCACTTAAATATTCCATTAGCTATAGGAAAGTGACATTATGGTAAGGATCCACAAATACCACATATAGAGAGACTTGAGAGAATCATTGCTAGGAACTCTGAGTTTTATTTTAAAAACTTATGAAAAACTCTAGAACAAAGGTGAAGTATAGACAGGAGGGATAGTGCTTGACTTAACTGTTTTGTCTTTCGATTACTTAAGACTTAAGTGCAGGTGCTAAACTCCATAACACTTCACTATAATCTGGAAGTATTTTTATGTAAAAGCATGTGTGCCTGTCAGGAAAGAAAACATCGAAGCAACTCCTCATCCGTCTGAGTTTTGTTGTTTGCTCAGGGACGAGCAAAGGGTAAGCTTGGGGGAGTTTGTTGACGGTCCTTAAGTACTAAAATTAATAATCAAATAAACATGAAAAAGGATCAATATGAAACAAACATCTAGAATTAGGGTTTTATCTGACAGAATTCCACGAGCTTTGGTGTTTATCTATTTCTGCAGGGGTTTATCAGAAAATAGGGAGAGAAGGCCCACATGTCAAGTTTACAACGAGATAATTACGTGCCGCGCAATTTTCCTCAATCTAGAAGGATCCAGAAGCCACGGGAACGAACGGGACGCGAATCGGGCTCGGGAGCTGGGCGGCCGCCCACCCCCCTTGGGCGCCCGCCCTGGCCAAGAGGCCAATCAGGACTCTGCTTCGGGGCAAGACTCCACCGACCTAAAGGATCAATCTAAACCATACAATCTATGTCGGTTTGATCCAATGGCTCACGTTCACTTGAGGGGACTATAAAACCAGACCCCCTGGCCCCTGGAGGAGGAGAGGAGAAATCATTATTCAGAGGTAGCCATCAAAGTTAGGGTTTAGATCTCTCTCCCACAGAGAATTAGAATTAGCTACTCCCTAATCCTTCAAGTTTAGAGGTTTGATTAGATAGCAATTAGAGAAGTAGAGCACTACGCTCTGGATTCGGATCTTCGGTAATAAAGATTGGTATTATTCATATCTTTCTCTAATTCTATTGTTCTAATTGCATTATGTCTCTAATTATTATGTTCTTAGTTTGCTCTAGTTCTATATTTGATATAGTTCTAATTGATAATGAGATTATGTATAAGTTTGCAAAGCGCTTAGCTCTTGACGCGAGGGAGTTAGGTGATAGATCACATGTGAGCGTGGTGCTTAGATGTTATTTATCTGCAAATGTATCCTATTGGCCGGGTCGTGTGGTAGTTCGCGATAGTGACAGCTTCGTTGATTCTTATATAGTCCACCCTCCGTTGATAGGACAGGCAGAATCGGTATTGTGGAGTAAGTCATGCGATGCTCTGATTTACTTTATCAATGTTCCTTATACATTAATGAAGAGTCTTTTATGCTATATATGATCTTGTAGATAACTAGAGTAGATTATGACTTAGTAGTTAGTAGATAACTTAGAATCCATTCTCTAGATAATCCGACATCACCTACATATATGAGGAGTAGTCTATTTTCTAATCGCTGTGTTATCTACCCACGAACTTATACTTTATTATCATTATCTTTATGGTTTACCCCCTGCTAAAGTAAGTGACTGTGTGACGAGTTTCTCATTAGTAATCATGTTCTTGCAAGTTTATCTCTAGTCTATGCCTTGATAGATTTTGCCCATTGATTTAATTCCATCTTCTTGAGATCCCTTGAGCAAAATTATAGATAACGATACCTGGAATACTTATCCTGGTGAAATGCTACAATGAGGTGTTTTATCTGTGCGCTTGCGGATAGAATAGATTATTTTCTAGAGAGCCTTTACATTTATAAATACCTTTGTACACTCTGGCGCCATGCTAGGGATGACAACCTAGTATCTAAGTGGTGTTAGCTAGTGTCAACAAGCATTTCTGGCGCCGTTGCCGGGGAACTTATGGAATCTTATAGGAATTATATGAGCCTCAGGAATAAGTCATAAAAGGGAATAAAGGAGTAATATTTAGGAATGGTAAGGAAAGCCAGAAAATCAATCAAGGTTATTCATATAAAATATTAGACTAGACTATAGAGAAATAATTGCATAAAACAGCTACTAAGTGAGAAATCATAACAAGGCACCTATGCTTTGGCAGGTTCACCCTGTTGTTTTTCTATGTTTATATTTTTATACAGGGTATAACAGGATTGACTTTGGGTACATTCAACTCTTCATCATCAGAACCAAAGCAATCTAGAAAAGAAGAAGCTAGCTACCAATTGCTGAAGCTATGGCACAAAAGACCTTGCAAGAATTCTCTGCTCCAAGTCTTGACAACGTTCCAACCGGTCCAAGTTTTGCAGTAGAAGAAGGAATACCCGAGTTTGAGCTCAAGTCAAGACTCATCAATTTGGTACAAGCTACACAATTCAGTGAAAAGGCACATGAAGATGCCAGTGCACACTTGCAGAATTTCTTAGAAATTGGAAGCACAATCCACATCAACGGAGTTGACAAAGACGTCATACTACTTCGTCTTTTTCCATTCTCACTAGAAGGAAAAGCGAGGAAGTGGTTCTACACTCATCAAGATAATATCAACAACTGGACGAACTTGTCAGATGCCTTTCTATCAAAGTTTTTCCCTATAGGCAAAACAACTGCCTTAAGAGGAAATATTGTCAGTTTCCAACAGCAGAAGACAGAAGCCATTTCAGAAGCATGGGAGCGTTTTCAAGGATACATATCAGATTGTCCTCACCATGGAATGGCTACATGGTTACTTATGTAGACCTTCTACCATGGATTAACCCAGAAGACTCGTAAGTGCCTAGATGCATCTGCTAAAGGATCATTCTAGGAGCTTACAACTGGAAAAGCAGAGATACTTTTGGATAAGATAGCAGAAAACCAAAGCTGGTTCCAAGATAAAGCTCAACATTGTCATCAAACTGAAGAAATACCAGAAGAAGTAAATGCATTATCAACTAAGATGGAAAATTTGCTCCATTGGATTGACCAGAGGGCCAAGTTCAAAGAAGATCAAAGGGCCATTGAGACAGCATACAAATATCAACCAACTTCGAGTCAACCCAATAGCAAAGGTATGAATTCCGGTAATACTATCAAGCAACTTTCATTAAAAGAGATAATTGCTCAACAAACCAAAATTAATGATGAAGTTAAACAAAGGCTAGATACAAATGAATCATCTCTAAAAGATATACACAATAAAATGGATTTTCTACTAACTGCCTTTGATGAGCAAAACACTCTTAATAAAAGGGTAGAGCTTAAATTAATAAAGTTAGCTGCTGCACTGCCTGTTGCTACTAACCTTGAGCAGGTGAAGAATATAACTACTAGAGGAGGCAAAGCCACCAGAGATCCACCATACCCAAAAGAGAAACAAAGAACATCAGCACCAGTGCAACCAGCAGTGATAGAAGAAGAAAGCCCAGTTGAAGCAGAAGATCTGCTCCAACCACCAAGAACTGGAGAAATGAGGAAAGATTTTTACGACACCAACTATTTGCCATTTCCCAGAAGAAACAGAGGACTGCAGTCGGATCAGCAGTTTGGTAAGTTTGTAGAGGTCATTCAGAAATTATATGTCAACATACCTCTGCTCGATGCCATACAGGTACCTACATATGCAAAGTATATCAGAGATATTCTTAACAAGAAGAGACCACTGCCCACCACTAAGGTTATCAAGCTGACAGAAGAATGTAGTGCGGCCATCCTCAATAAGCCACCAAAGAAGAAGAAAGATCCCGGATGTCCCACTATTGATTGCTCGATCGGAAACCAACACTTCAACAATGCACTTTGTGATCTCGGAGCAAGTGTCAGTGTGATGCCAGCATCAGTCTACAAAAAGTTTGATCATGCAACCTTAGAACCAACATCAATGTGCCTACAACTAGCGGATCAATCGGTTCGACACCCGTTGGGCATCGCCGAGAACATTCCAGTCAAGATCAGATATTTCCTGGTGCCAGTAGACTTCGTAGTACTGGACATGAGTCCTGACTCAAAAGTGTCCATCATCCTTGGAAGGCCATTTCTGAGCACTGCCAATGCCCACATTGATGTCGGAAAAGGAGAAATCAAGTTCAACATAAACGGTCAAGAAGAACACTTCACATTCAAACCCAGACCAGAGAGAGACTCTACAGTGAAGGAAGTTCATGAAGAACCACTGGAAACACCATCTCCAGAGGAAGGAAACTCAGAAGATTAAAAGATTTGGAGGTCCAGCTTGGGGGACCTAAAAATCCCAAACCCTCACTGGGAGGTAAATCGATATTTATCCGCATTATTAATTTTCTCATATTTAACTTCTTGCATAATTAATTCTTGCATTAGTCATAGCATAATTATAATAATCAAAAAGCCCCATATAAATAATATTTGTGGTGTGTAACAACCCATATTTATTAATTATTGTGGAGGCACAAAAAAATATTTTCCATTATCATTTTCAATTAGTTTCAATTCTCATAGATTTTCCTGCATTATATTTATTTATATTGATACTCTAGAAGCATGACCCACACTCTTTGGGTCCCACATGTCATACACTTCATCTCACATACATCCCATCACATAACTTCATCCACCAATATGTTTCCACTCACCTGACATCTTTCCACCGTCCAACCACCACCAACACAATATTATTCTGCGTGAGATCAAAGCAAGGAAGCAAGTGGAGGAAGCACACCCAGGATGGACACTAGGGGTGGGCGCCCGCCCACCTACCTTGGGCGCCCGCCCTGTCCCCTGCTCAGCCTATAAAAGGCCACCGCCAGCTCCCCTTCTCTTCACACAAACACTTCAGAAAACCACACACAACTCAGTTTCCCGAGAAGGAGCTTTTGTAGTGAAGAGAAGAGAGTAGAGAGAAAGAGGAGAGTGGAAGGGAAAGGTTGGAGTTCTTTTGAGAGAATGATTGTCACCTAGCAAGTAGTGATCCCGTTGTCGAAGCGGAAGTAAAAATTGTTTAGGGGAAGCTCTACTAAAATAGAAACTTGTCTTGAACGATTAACCCCCGGACTACTGACACTCCGGACAACTGACCACTAACATTTTATCTCACATTTTCCACCAGTTGTGTTTTTGCCAACTTTTGTTTGCAGGATGTTTAAGAAGGTGAAGAATGCAGGGAAGGCTCTCAAGAACATTGGAACAAGGAGTTCATCCCGACACTCCTCACAGCCATCAGAGATGAACGTCGACCCGACACCCACACAAGCTCCATCATCTTCATCAGGTCATCAAGTTAAGGTTCTTCTCAAGATAGGAGACCTTGGACTGAAGACCCGAAGAGAGAAGGAAGTCTATCAGCAACTGAAGAACAAAGATTTCATTCACACCCCTACTATCGATCCAATCCTACTACGAGAAACAGGTATGGACACTGAATTTGACTTAATTTTTCAAATGATGGGTTGGACAAATTTTTGGAATATAACCGAACTGGGTTCTCGTCTTCTCACCCTCGAATTTCTTTGCACCTTACAATACTATTGGGGGAATTGTTTTTCGGATGTTCAAACAAGAAATTATGTTATCCTGGAGAGAGCTGAGCGACCATCTTGGTTTCTCTTCAAGATGCATCCTGAACATTGACTCCGATTTACCCAATTTTGAGAGACACCAGTTTTGGAGAGAAATATCTAGAGATAATTTTTACAGTCAAGCCCGAACCAGTGATATGGAACACCCCACTCTTAGGATGTTTAACAAATGGCTTGGGTACAATCTTTTCTATCGCGATGATATTAGGAAAGTAAGAGTAGGAGATCTACAACTTTTATATGCTGCTATTAGTAAAGTACCCACTTCACCTGTTACACTATTAGTTTCACATTGGCTTAGTATACCTAGTCTTCAGGGACCAGTAGGATGTACTTCACTTATCACTCGTCTAGCCACTAATCTTCACTTACTAGAAAACTCATCGTTGGACTTCATAGAAGAATTAAGAATTTATCATGGCTATGACACATTTAGACAAGCTCGGATGTTAAAGAAAGAGGGGAATATAATGTATATGCTATATGATGATAAAGGCAAGATTCGGTTACCTAACCCGAACCTTGGCCTCTACTCTGTGCAAAACTTTTTGATTGAGATTGCAGCAACACCAGTGAACCAGAGAACTCCACAGCGAGTGGCATCTGAAAGGATAACCACTCACCGAGAACGCACTTGGTATGGAACTGACCCTGGACCAGAAGAAGCAGCGCACCTGCATTATTGCGATTACAATCCACGAGTCCTTCGAGACCCATGGGCTCGGCATGCGCAACCACAAGAGCCAACAGAGGAGACATGGCCGGAGAGCCAAGATCACCAGTGGACAAACCCGCCTTTTCATACGGGCAGGTACTCCACTAATCCATATGGAGCTTCAGGATCCAGACCTCCACCACAATTTGATGCAGGACGATACTCCGACGCCTCCTACGCTTTCACGAATGACTACTATCAAGAGGCCGGTGCTTTCTTCACTCGTACCGACAACACCCTCCTCGACATCCAGAACACGCAAGCAGAACATAGGAGACTCCTGGAAGAGCAACAAAAATGGAACCAGGACCATGCCGCAGCAGTACAAGAGCTGATACAAGATACAACAACAATGAACAACAACATCACAACCATGATGCGGTTCTGGAACATCGGGTAAGACCCACGTCAACATCCAGCTTGGGGGAGTTCCTCCCTAATTTATCAAGTAAGTTTTTATTTGCTCTTCTTATTTATTATATTCTGTCTTAGTATTTTATTTATCTTAAAAGGAAAACTTAGAAAACCAAATAAATATTTTCTTGCTTTAATCTACTGCACTTAATAAACATGAAAACAAAATAAAAAGAGTGTGTAGATAAGTGTGCTTTATTTTTCTGCTAAGTTTAATCTCTAAAAAAATAAAAAGACCAAAAAGATGCATGATGGAAATGATGAACAGTTGCTCTGTTTGCTTACTTACAAGTACCTAGCTTTTATATTAGAATTCTTCCAGGAATTACGAAAACTAAAATTACTATCTTTGGGAAGCACAAAACTAAAGTCTAGGTAAGAGAAAGGCATGATATAAAGTTGAGCAGCTGTTTATCTTGTTCCTACTACACTAAGTTCTGGAGATTTATTTTGAAAACTCACAAATCAAATGATGAGTTCCTAGCATAGCAAACTACCTACCACAGCCATACTTGCTATAACATCTTTTACTATATTTACATTGAGTTTGATCGAGCTGTGTTGACCCTTAGGAGCTTTTCATGTGGTTAAATTAAGATATTCACTTGCACACATCTACCACAGCATTCATCACCAATCATTAAAATTGCTAAAAATATTATCACTCAATGTCCCGAATATTGTTATTCTCTCTCTCTAAAAAGATTCAATGCAGAAGAGGCATGGGTTATGCAAAAATATATACGAGGAAATAAAAAGGGGCAAGTGCCTGGAACCTCGAAAAAGAAAGAAAAAAGAGTGAGACGAGAGGTAAAAATGGACAAGTGTCCGAAGTAGAATTAGGGGTACAAAGATGCCCATTTGAGCGGAAAAAATGGACAAGTGTCTGACAGTAGAATTAGGGGTATCTATTACCAACCTGAAAAAAAAAAGAAGAAAGAAAAAGATAGCCCATGTTCTCCCAAAGCAAAGATCAAAATGAAGAGGAGAGATAGCAATATGAGGAGCAATGAGAACTAAGATTTATTAACACTATCGCATTTTCACCATCAGTATCATTTACTCCACCACACATGCACATCTTGATTTAATCATATGCTGAGTTCCTTTGGATCCATGGCTCGATTAGACAACATATGTATGAGCGGTTTTCCACTCCTATAAGCTCCACTTAAATATTCCATTAGCTATAGGAAAGTATCATTATGGTAAGGATCCACAAATACCACATATAGAGAGACTTGAGAGAATCATTGCTAGGAACTCTGAGTTTTATTTTAAAAACTTATGAAAAACTCTAGAACAAAGGTGAAGTATAGACAGGAGGGATAGTGCTTGACTTAACTATTTTGTCTTTCGATTACTTAAGACTTAAGTGCTGGTGCTAAACTCCATAACACTTCACTATAATCTGGAAGAATTTTTATGTAAAAGCATGTGTGCCTGTCAGGAAAGAAAACATCGAAGCAACTCCTGATCCGTCTGAGTTTAGTTGTTTGCTCAGGGACGAGCAAAGGGTAAGCTTGGGGGAGTTTGTTGACGGCCCTTAAGTACTAAAATTAATAATCAAATAAACATGAAAAAGGATCAATATGAAACAAACATCTAGAATTAGGGTTTTATCTAACAGAATTCCACGAGCTTTGGTGTTTATCTATTTCTGCAGGGGTTTATCAGAAAATAGGGAGAGAAGGCCCACATGTCAAGTTTACAACGAGATAATTACGTGCCGCGCAATTTTCCTCAATCTAGAAGGATCCAGAAGCCACGGGAACGAACGGGACGCGAATCGGGCTCGGGAGCTGGGCGGCCGCCCACCCCCCTTGGGCGCCCGCCCTGGCCAAGAGGCCAATCAGGACTCTGCTTCGGGGCAAGACTCCACCGACCTAAAGGATCAATCTAAACCATACAATCTATGTCGGTTTGATCCAATGGCTCACGTTCACTTGAGGGGACTATAAAACCAGACCCCCTGGCCCCTGGAGGAGGAGAGGAGAAATCATTATTCAGAGGTAGCCATCAAAGTTAGGGTTTAGATCTCTCTCCCACAGAGAATTAGAATTAGCTACTCCCTAATCCTTCAAGTTTAGAGGTTTGACTAGATAGAAATTAGAGAAGTAGAGCACTATGCTCTGGATTCGGATCTTCGGTAATAAAGATTGGTATTATTCATATCTTTCTCTAATTCTATTGTTCTAATTGCATTTTATGTCTCTAATTATTATGTTCTTAGTTTGCTCTAGTTCTATATTTGATATAGTTCTAATTGTTAATGAGTTTATGTATAAGTTTGCAAAGCGCTTAGCTCTTGACGCGAGGGAGTTAGGTGATAGATCACATGTGAGCGTGGTGCTTAGATGTTATTTATCTGCAAATGTATCCTATTGGCCGGGTCGTGTGGTAGTTCGCGATAGTGACAGCTTCGTTGATTCTTATATAGTCCACCCTCCGTTGATAGGACAGGCAGAACCGGTATTGTGGAGTAAGTCATGCGATGCTCTGATTTACTTTATCAATGTTCCTTATACATGAATGAATAGTCTTTTATGCTATATATGATCTTGTAGATAACTAGAGTAGATTATGACTTAGTAGTTAGTAGATAACTTAGAATCCATTCTCTAGATAATCCGACATCACCTACATATATGAGGAGTAGTCTATTTTCTAATCGCTGTGTTATCTACCCACGAACTTATACTTTATTATCATTATCTTTATGGTTTACCCCCTGCTAAAGTAAGTGACTGTGTGACGAGTTTCTCATTAGTAATCATGTTCTTGCAAGTTCATCTCTAGTCTATGCCTTGATAGATTTTAACCATTGATTTAATTCCATCTTCTTGAGATCCCTTGAGCAAAATTATAAATAACGATACCTGGAATACTTATCCTGGTGAAATGCTACAATGAGGTGTTTTATCTGTGCGCTTGCGGATAGAATAGATTATTTTCTAGAGAGCCTTTACATTTATAAATACCTTTGTACACTCTGGCGCCATGCTAGGGATGACAACCTAGTATCTAAGTGGTGTTAGCTAGTGTCAACAACGCACATCATCTAGGAGTTCTATCGGGTGTGTCCAAATTGATTTCCGAGCATATGGTATGTTCCATGCAAACCATGCACCTATCTTGCATCAAGATTAGCACTATATCGAAACAGACCAAACCGAGCTTTCACTTGAGCCTCTTCATCTAGGAGTACAATCGGGTGCTTCCACAATGGTTTCGACCCTATGGTGCATTAGGCGCAAACCGTGCACCTATCTTGCACTGAAACTAACATTGTCTCTAAATAGACCAAAGCGAGACTCCATATGACACACATCATCTAAGAGTTCTATTGGGTGCGTATAAATTGTTTTCTAGGCATATGGTATGTTACATGCAAACCGTGCACCTATCTTACATCAAGATTAGCACTATCTCCAAACAGACCGAACCGAGCTTCCACATCAGCCTCTTCACCTAGGAGTATCATCGGGTGCTTCCACAATGGTGTGTGAGCTTATGGTGCATTAGGCACAAACCATGTACCTAGCTTGCACTGAGACTAACATTGTCTCCAAACGGACTGAAGCGAGATTCTATATGACACACATTATCTAGGAGTTCTATCGGGTGTGTCGAAATTGATTTCCGAGCATATGCAATGTTCCATGCAAACCGTTCAATAAATCATGCATCAAGATTAGCACTATCTCCAAACCGAGCTTCCACTTGAGCCCCTTTACCTAGGAGTAATATCACGTGCGTCCAAAATGGTTTCTTAGCCTATGGTGCATTAGGCACAAACCTTGTACCTATCTTGCACCAAAACTAACACTATCTCCAAAGAGACCGAAGTGGGATTCTATATGACACACGTCATCTAGGAGTTCTATTGGGTGCTTCCAAATAGATTTCTAAGCATATGGGATGTTCTATGCAATTCCTGCACCTATCTTGCATCAAGATTATCTATTGGGTGCTTCCAAATAGATTTCTAAGCATATGGGATGTTCTATGCAATTCCTGCACCTACCTTGCATCAAGATTATCACCATCTCAAAACGGAGCTTCCACTTGAGCCCCTTTACCTAGGATACCATCGCGTGCGTCCAAAATGGTCAAATCGTGTACCTATCTTGCACCGAAACTAACACTTTCTCCACACAGACTGAAGTGAGATTCTATATGACACACATCATCTAGGAGTTCTATTGGGTGCTTCTAAATAGATTTCTAAGCATATGGTATGTTCCATGCAATTCGTGCACCTATCTTGCATCAAGATTAGCACTATATCCAAACAAACCAAACTGAGCTTCCACTTGAGCCTCTTTACCCAGGAGTATCATCGGATGCATTCAAAATGGTTTCTTAGCCTATGATGCATTAGGCAAAAACTATGTACCTATCTTGCACCAAAACTAACTCTGTCTCCAAACAGACCGAAGCGAGATTCCATATGACACATGTCATCTAGGAGTTCTATTGGGGTGCGTCCAAATGGATTTCTTAGCATATGGTATGTTCCATTCAAACCGTGCACCTTCTTCCATCAAGATTAGCACTATCTCCAAATAGATCGAACCGACCTTCGACTTGAGCCTCTTCACCTAGGAGTATTATCGGGTGCTTCCATAATGGTTTTCGAGCCTATGGTGCATTATGCGCAAACCATGCACCAATCTTGCACCTAAACTAACATTGTATCCGAATAGATTGAAGCAAGATTCTACATGACACACATGATCTAGGAGTTCTATCGGGTGCGTCCAAATTGATTTCCGAGAATATGGTACGTTCCATGCAAACGTACACCTATCTTGCATCAAGATTAGCACTATCTCCAAACAGACCAAACCGAGCTTTCACTTGAGCCTCTTCACCTAAGAGTACCATTGGGAACTTCCACAATGGTTTCTGATCCTGTGGTGCACTGGGCACAAACCATGCACCTATCTTGCACCGAAACTAATACTATCTCCAACTGGACTAAAGCGAGATTCCATATGACACAATTCATCTAGTAGTTCCATCGGGTGCATCTACAGTTCCATCGGGTGTGTCCAAATTGATTTCTAAGCATAAGGTATGTTCCATGCAAACCGTGCACCTATCTTGCATGAAGATTAGAACAATCTCCAGACAGACAGAACCAAGATTCCACTTGAGACTCTTCACCAAGGAGTACCATCGTGTGCGTCCAAAATAGTTTCTTATTCTATGGTGCATTAGGCACAAACCGTGTACCTATCTTGCATCGAGACTAACACTATCTCCAAAGAGACCGAAGTGAGATTCTATATGACACACGTCATATAGGAGTTCTACTGGGTGGTTCCAAATATATTTCGAAGCATATGGTACGTTCCATGCAATTCGTGCACCTATCTTGCATCAAGATTAGCAGTATCTCCAAATAAAAGCAAACTGATCTTCCACTTGAGCCCCTTTACCCAGGAGTATCATCGGGTGCATCCAAAATGGTTTCTTAGCCTATTATACATTAGGCGCAAACTATGTACCTATCTTGCAGCAAAACTAACTCTGTCTCCAAACAGACTGAAGCGAGATTCCATATGACACATGTCATCTAGAAGTTCTATTGGGGTGCGTCCAAATGGATTTCTTAGCATATGGTATGTTCCATGCAAACCGTGCACCTATCTTGCATCAAGATTAGCACTATCTCCAAACAGATCGAACCGACCTTCCACTTGAGCCTCTTCACCTAGGATTATCATCGGGTGCTTCCATAATGATTTCTGAGCCTAAGGTGCACTGGGCTCAAACCATGCAACTATCTTGCACCGAAACTAATACTATCTCCAACTGGACCGAAGCAAGATTCCATATAATACACTTCATCTAGTAGTTCCATCAGGTGCATCAACAGTTCCATCGGGTTTGTCCAAATTGATTTCTAAGCATATGGTAACAGTTCCATGCAAATCGTGCACCTATCTTGCATCAAGATTAGAACAATCTCCAAACATATAGAACCAAGATTCCACTTGAGCCTCTTCACCAAGGAGTACCATCGTGTGAGTCCAAAATAGTTTCTTAGCCTATGGTGCATTAGGCACAAACCATGTACCTATCTTGCACTGAAACCAACACTATCTCCAAAGAGACCGAAGTGAGATTCTATATGACACAACGTCATCTAGGAGTTCTGGGTCCTCTAGAGCGACCTCAGCATCAGCTGCCTCCGTTGAAAAGGTCCTTTCCCCTTTTTTTTTTTCTT
>NC_012877.2:26103146-26104222 GCF_000003195.3 Sorghum bicolor
GCATCCAAATATAATTCTAAGCATATAGTATGTTCCATGCAATTCATCCACCTATCTTGCATCAAGATTAGCACTATATCCAAACAAAAGCAAACTGAGGTTCCACTTGAGCCCCTTTATCTAAGAGTATCTTTGGGTGCATCCAAAATGGTTTCTTAGCCTATGATGCATTAGGCACAAACTATGTACCTATCTTACACCAAAACTAACTCTGTCTCCATACAGACCGAAGCGAGATTCCATATGACACATGTCATCTAGGAGTTCTATTGGGGTGCGTCCAAATGGATTTCTTAGCATATGGTATGTTCCTTGCAAACCGTGCACCTATCTTGCATCAAGATTAGCACTATCTCCAAACTGATCGAACCGACCTTCCACTTGAGCCTCTTCACCTAGGATTATCATCGGGTGCTTCCATAATGGTTTCTGAGCCTATGGTGCATTATGCGCAAACCATGCACCAATCTTGCACCTAAACTAACACTATCTCCAAACAGATTGAAGCGAGATTCCATATGACACACATAATCTAGCAGTTCTATCGGGTGCGTCCAAATTGATTTCTGAGAATATGCTATGTTCCATGCAAACCGTACACGTATCTTTCATCAAGATTAGCAATATATCCAAACAGACCAAACTGAGCTTTCACTTGAGCTTCTCCACCTAGGAGTACCATCAGGAACTTCCACAATGATTTCTGAGCCTATGGTGCAGTGGGCACAAACCATATCTTGCACCGAAACTAATACTATCTCCAACTGGACCGAAGCGAGATTCCATATGATACACTTCATCTAGTAGTTCCATCGGGTGCATCAATAGTTCCATCGGGTTTGTCCAAATTGATTTCTGAGCATATGGTATGTTCCATGCAAACCGTGCACCTATCTTGCATCAAGATTAGAACTATCTCCAAACAGACAGAACCAAGATTCCACTTGAACCTCTTCACCAAGGAGTACCATCGCGTGCGTCCAAAATAGTTTCTTAGCCTATGGTGCATTAGGCACAAACCATGTACCTATCTTGCACCGAAACTAACACTATCTCCAAAGAGACCGAAGTGAGAT
>NC_012877.2:26104322-26135357 GCF_000003195.3 Sorghum bicolor
TATCAGAGGAGCCATCAAAACTAACTCTGTCTCCATACAGACCGAAGCGAGATTCCATATGACACATGTCATCTAGGAGTCTATTGGGGTGCGTCCAAATGGATTTCTTAGCATATGGTATGTTCCTTGCAAACCGTGCACCTATCTTGCATCAAGATTAGCACTATCTCCAAACTGATCGAACCGACCTTCCACTTGAGCCTCTTCACCTAGGATTATCATCGGGTGCTTCCATAATGGTTTCTGAGCCTATGGTGCATTATGCGCAAACCATGCACCAATCTTGCACCTAAACTAACACTATCTCCAAACAGATTGAAGCGAGATTCCATATGACACACATAATCTAGCAGTTCTATCGGGTGCGTCCAAATTGATTTCTGAGAATGTGGTACGTTCCATGCAAACTGTACACCTATCTTGCATCAAGATTAGCACTATCTCCAAACAGACCGAACCGGCTAGCTTTCACTTGAGCCTCTTCACCTAGGAGCACCATTGGAAACTTCCACAATGATTTCTGAGCCTATGGTGCACTGGGCACAAACCATGCAACTATCTTGCATCGAAACATATACTATCTCCAACTGGATCGAAACAAGATTTCATATGATACACTTCATCTAGTAGTTCCATCGGGTGCATCTATAGTTCCATCGGGTGTGTCCAAATTCATCTCTGAGCATATGGTATGTTCCATGCAAATCGTGCAACTATCTTGCATCAAGATTAGAACTATCTCCAAACAGACAGAAGCAAGATTCCACTTGAGCCTCTTCACCAAGGAGTACCATCGTGTGCGTCCAAAATAGTTTCTTATTCTATGGTGCATTAGGCACAAACCGTGTACCTATCTTGCACCGAGACTAACACTATCTCCAAAGAGACCGAAGTGAGATTCTATATGACACACGTCATCTAGGAGTTCTACTGGGTGCTTCCAAATATATTTCGAAGCATATGGTACGTTCCATGCAATTCGTGCACCTATCTTGCATCAAGATTAGCAGTATCTCCAAATAAAAGCAAACTGAGCTTCCACTTGAGCCCCTTTACCCAGGAGTATCATCGGGTGCATCCAAAATGGTTTCTCAGCCTATGATACATTAAGCGCAAACTGTGTTCCTATCTAGCAGCAAAACTAACTCTGTCTCCAAACAGACCGAAGCGAGATTCCATATGACACATGTCATCTAGAAGTTCTATTGGGGTGCGTCCAAATGGATTTCTTAGCATATGGCATGTTCCATGCAAACCGTGCACCTATCTTGCATCAAGATTAGCACTATCTCCAAACAAAAGCAAACTGAGCTTCCACTTGAGCCCCTTTACCTAGGAGTATCATCGGGTGCATCCAAAATGGTTTCTTAGCCTATGATGCATTAGGCGCAAACTGTGTACCTATCTTGCACCAAAACTAACTCTGTCTCCATATAGACCGAAGTGAGATTCCATTAGACACATGTCATCTCGGAGTCTATTGGGGTGCGTCCAAATGGATTTCTTAGCATATGGTATGTTCTACACAAACCATGCACCTATCTTGCATCAAGATTAGCAATATCTCCAAACAGATCAAACCGACCTTCCACTTGAGCCTCTTCACCTAGGATTACCATCGGGTGCTTCCACAATGGTTTCTGTGCCTATGGTGCATTATGCGCAAACCATGCACCAATCTTGCACCTAAACTAACACTATCTCCAAACAGATTGATGCAAGATTCCATATGACACACATGATCTAGGAGTTCTATCGGGTGCATCAGAATTGATTTCCGAGAATATGGTACGTTCCATGCAAACCGTACACCTATCTTGCATCAAGATTAGCACTATCTCCAAACAGACCGAACCGAGCTTTCACTTGGGCCTCTTCACCTAGGAGTACCATCGGGAACTTCCACAACAATTTCTAAGCCTATGGTGCACTAGGCACAAACCATGCAACTATCTTGCACCGGAACTAATACTATCTCCAACTGGACCGAAGCGAGATTCCATATGATAACTTCATCTAGTAGTTCCATCGGGTGCATAAATAGTTCCATTGGGTTTGTCCAAATTGATTTCTGAGCATATGGTATGTTCTATGCAAACCGTGCACCTATCTTGCATCAAGATTAGAACTATCTCCATACAGACAGAACCAAGATTCCACTTGAACCTCTTCACCAAGGAGTACCATCGCGTGCGTCCAAAATATTTTCTTAGCCTATGGTGCATTAGGCACAAACCATGTACCTATCTTGCACCGAAACTAACACTATCTCCAAGGAGACCGAAGTGAGATTCTATATGACACACGTCATCTAGGAGTTCTATTGGGTGCTTCCCAATATATTTCAAAACATATAGTACGTTCTTTGCAATTCATGCACCTATCTTACATCAAGATTAGCACTATCTCCAAACAAAAGCAAATTGAGCTACCACTTGAGTCCCTTTACCCAGGATTATCATCGGGTGCATCCAAAATGGTTTCTTAGCCTATGATGCATTAGGCGCAAACTGTGTACCTATCTTGCACCAAAACTAACTCTGTCTCCGAACAGACCGAAGCGAGATTCCATATGACACATATCATCAAGGAGTTCTATTGGGGTGCGTCCAAATGGATTTCTTAGCATATGGTATGTTCCATGCAAAACGTGCAACTATCTTGCATCAAGATTAGCACTATCTCCAAACAGATTGAACCGACCTTCCACTTGAGCCTCTTCACCTAGGATTATCATCGGGTGCTTCCATAATGGTTTCCGAGCCTATGGTGCATTATGCGCAAACCATGCACCAATCTTGCACCTAAGCTAACACTATCTCCAAATAAATTGAAGCGAGATTCCATATGACACACATGATTTAGCAGTTCTATCGGGTGCGTCCAAATTGATTTCTGAGAATATGCTACGTTCCATGCAAACCGTACACCTATCTTTCATCAAGATTAGCACTATCTCCAAACAGACCAAACCGAGCTTTCACTTGAGCCTCTTCACCTAGGAGTACCATCAGGAACTTCCACAACGAATTCTGAGCCTATGGTGCACTGGCTACAAACCATATCTTGCACCAAAACTAATACTATCTCCAACTGGACCGAAGCGAGATTCCATATGATACACTTCATCTAGTAGTTCCATCGGGTGCATCAATAGTTCCATCGGGTTTGTCCAAATTAATTTCTGAGCATATGGTATGTTCCATGCAAACCGTGCACCTATCTTGCATCAAGATTAGAACTATCTCCAAACAGATAGAACCAAGATTCCACTTGAACCTCTTCACCAAGGAGTACCATCGCGTGTGTCCAAAATAGTTTCTTAGCCTATGGTGCATTAGGCACAAACCATGTACCTATCTTGCACCGAAACTAACACTATCTCCAAAGAGACCGAAGTGAAATACTATATGACACACGTCATCTAGGAGTTCTATTGGGTGCTTCCAAATATATTTCTAAGCATATGGTACGTTCGATGCAATTCGTGCACCTATCTTGCATGAAGATTAGCACTATCTCCAAACAAAGCAAACGGAGCTTCCACTTGAGCCCCTTTACCCAGGAGTATCATCGGGTGCATCCAAAATTGTTTCTTAGCCTATGTTGCATTAGGCACAAACTGTGTACCTATCTTGCACCAAAACTAACTCTTTCTCCAAACAGACCAAATCGACATTCCATATGACACATGTCATCTAGGAGTTCTATTAGCGTGCGTCCAAATGGATTTCTTAGCATATGGTATGTTCCATGCAAAACGTGCACCTATCTTGCATCAAGATTAGCACTATCTCCAAAAAGATCGAACCGACCTTCCACTTGAGCCTCTTCACCAAGGATTATCATCGGGTGCTTCCATAATGGTTTCTGAGCCTATGGTGCATTATGCGCAAACCATGCACCAATCTTGCACCTAAACTAACACTATCTCCAAACAGATTCAAGCGAGATTACATATGACACGCATGATTTAGCAGTTCTATCGGGTGCGTCCAAATTGATTTCTGAGAATATGCTATGTTCCATGCAAACCGTACACGTATCTTTCATCAAGATTAGCAATATATCCAAACAGACCAAACTGAGCTTTCACTTGAGCCTCTCCACCTAGGAGTACCATCAGGAACTTCCACAATGATTTCTGAGCCTATGGTGCAGTGGGCACAAACCATATCTTGCACCGAAACTAATACTATCTCCAACTGGACCGAAGCTAGATTCCATATGATACACTTCATCTAGTAGTTCCATCGGGTGCATCAATAGTTCCATCGGGTTTGTCCAAATTGATTTCTGAGCATATGGTACGTTCCATGCAAACCGTGCACCTATCTTGCATCAAGATTAGAACTATCTCCAAACAGACAGAACCAAGATTCCACTTGAACCTCTTCACCAAGGAGTACCATCGCGTGCGTCCAAAATAGTTTCTTAGCCTATGGTGCATTAGGCACAAACCATGTACCTATCTTGCACCGAAACTAACACTATCTCCAAAGAGACCGAAGTGAGATTCTATATGACACACGTCATCTAGGAGTTCTATTGGGTGCTTCCAAATATATTTCTAAGCATATGGTACGTACGATGCAATTCGTGCACCTATCTTGCATGAAGATTAGCACTATCTCCAAACAAAGCAAACTGAGCTTCCACTTGAGCCCCTTTACCCAGGAGTATTATCGGGTGCATCCAAAATGGTTTCTTAGCCTATGATGCATTAGGCGCAAACTGTGTACCTATCTTGCACCAATACTAACTCTTTCTCCAAACAGACCAAAGCGAGATTCCATATGACACATGTCATCTAGGAGTTCTATTGGGGTGCGTCCAAATGGATTTCTTAGCATATGGTATGTTCCATGTAAAACGTGCACCTATCTTGCATCAAGATTAGCACTATCTCCAAACAGATCGAACCGACCTTCCACTTGAGCCTCTTCACCTAGGAGTACCATCAGGAACTTCCACAACGATTTCTGAGCCTATGGTGCACTGGGCACAAACCATATCTTGCACCGAAACTAATACTATCTCCAACTGGACCGAAGCGAGATTCCATATGATACACTTCATGATGAGGACATGAGCACCATCAATACATCCACGCCTCAGATTCATATGCATGATAACTCAACTATCTAGAATAATGAGGAGGAACCGCAAGGAAGCATATTCGCGATGGGCTAAATTTGGACTGCAGTAGGGTCTCAACTTGTGGTGGCCACCAAGACTAGATACGGTGACCGATTTTGATGTTCAAATACACGGTGGAAAGCTTATGAAGTCTATTTTCACATGGATCCTGTCCCATGTCCATATCTATATTGAGGCGGCCGCAATCGTCGAGTTACTCCAGAGACCTTTCTGTGGACAGCTTCATTCAATAAGAAACTCCTTGCATGCATGATATGGATATTATTGTTTTCTTTTGTTTTTAGTGAGTCGAGGGATTAGCACCGCACAATCTGGTTGCTCTCTCTTGTACATAAAGGCTTCTACAGCTAGAGACAGAAGGCGGGTTTTGTTTTGTTGTAAGTTTAGCCATTGCTACTTCCTTGTAGACACATGTGTCGACTAGACCATCCGTTCTACTTGATTCAAAACCCCATATTGTTATCGTGATTCATATCAGATCCTTCTTGTATTATTTGGCAATTGAGTGCCTGTTCTATCTGTTCTTGCATGTTCTTCGATTGCGTGCAGGAATTACCCTAGTGGTTTGGTTGGTCGTGATCAACAAGATCGTGATCAACCGCTAGAATTGGTGTATCGATCGCTAAGGCGCAGTATCCTTGGACGGTTGTAGTCAGATCGTGAACGTCGCTCCAGAGAGATCGAAGTTATCCATCTCCACCAAAAGATCGGGACACCCTCGTCCTTATTATGTGGTATCAGAGCAAGGTTTGATTGGTGAGTGACTTTAGTTTGCAATTTTTTTCCTATAGTCCAGAAAAGCCATTGCCCAACGTATAATCTCCGCTGCGATCACTATTACCATATACATTTGGACTACACTATATATCTAAACTACCATCACCACCCTACTTGGGCACCGTGTAAACTCCATCCACCACTCTCTTTTCACTCATGCGCACCCTATATTTATAGGTCATTGCATGCATGTTTTCACTTCCATCCATGAGCAACCTATTCTTACTCACTGCCACCTGCATGTTCCTTTCTTCCATTCATACATCCTATTGTAAGCGCTCTTGCACATTCTATAATCAGCATCCTATTTTTAATCAGCATCCTATTGCAACCACTAGATTCATTCCACTCTTGGGCATCTAATTTTAGAACATTGCATCCTTGTCCACTTCATGCGCATCCTTTTGCCTCTCCTCCACTCTTCTTTCACATTCTATTTTTCTCATCCCCGTTGCAATCAGTGTTACTGCAGCATCATATCACCATCATAATCTGCTAGTTGTATTTTTGTTACACTAAAGACATTGTGTGTTTTCTGAAATCTAATCCATCAAGATTCAGATTTATTTTAGTTGAGCAAAGTAGGAAAAAAAGAAAGAAACAAAAAAATATCAGAAAAAAAGAAAAGAAAAAGGAAAGGAAAGAAAAAAAGAAAGAAAAGAAAGGAAGAGGAAAAGAAGGGAAGTTATCTCTTGTTGTTCTTATTATTCTTGCGATATTGTGACTTCATCTGTGCCCAGGCTCGCGTCTCTAGCACGGTCTAGCCTAGGACCAGCACAGTGCCACCGTTGAATGATTTCTCAACATGCTTTTGTGACTAATGTAGTGCTAGTACTTCCTTGTGCAATATATAGAGCCATCCTATAACTCCACATATCAGACTCCAACTTGACAAGTGTTGTTGCTGCAGCGTTGATACACCATTTTCTAGGTTTTCTGACTTGTTGGTTCCTGCCACCTCTTGTTTCGCTTGGTAAGAACTTGTGAGAACTTGTTTGCATAGGGTGAGAGTGAAATAATTACAACAACCACATCCTTGTAGTTGATAGGAGCATAAAGATTATTGCGTATGTCTCTTGTTTTGTTCTAATCATGGCAGGAATCCACGTAGAAACAAGCGATAATCAGATTGCATGTTCACGTCACTTTGCTAAAGGTGTGGCAAGTGATAAGTATGGCACTCATGAGGTATGTGATGTTTTGCTAGATGAAATAAAATCTGCATTACCTTATTTTGAAGGAAATTGTGATCCACATGCATATATTAAATGGGAGCTAAATGTAGACAATGAATTTAAAAAGCATAATCTATCTGAAAGCCAAAAGATTAGAGTTGCTTCCAGTGTTCTTACTGAGTATGCTTTAAGTTCATGGAAATACCTTTGTAGATTTCATAAAGCTCCTCAAATATGGAAAGATGTGAAAAGACATTTTAGAGATGTTTTTGTCCCTGAGTACTATTCTGAAATTTTGTTTGAAAAACTACAATCTATAAAGCAAGAAAACAAAACCATAGCGGAATATTTGGATAAACTAAAATTGTGTGTGCTGCGATGTGGATTAGAAGAAACTGATGAACTTTTGGAACATAGATTTCTGCAAGGTCTTAATGTAGAAATTCAGAACATTCTTGTTGATAAGTATTATAACACCTTTGATGAATTGTTTGATCTTGCCTGTGAGTTAGAAAGGGATCTCGCAAGTATTATAGAAGTACGTGTCTCTCCTATTACTAACAATTTGCAGCAACAAGAAGACAACATACACATGGAAAGCGTGCAACTTCAGATACTAGATGTGTCATTTAAAGAGAGCGTAAATCTAGCTGCACCCACATCATTTCAACACAGCATCAAAGGTAAATTAGATGGTGGTAACATAAATCAAGGTGACCTTGCATTAGATGAGCTGCATTTGTCCACTAATGCTGCTAACTTAGAGAAAACAATTATGGAACCAATTACTAATTTTCCTTTGTCAAACTTCGATATTCCTGATGTTCCTAGCTAGTGACAAAGAAGAGTTGTGCAATAGTGCATCACCTATATCCATGCCACAACTAGTATACAAAGAAAAGAATTCTGAATCAATGAGTGTCGAATTCAAGCATGTTATTAATATTGTAAATGAAAATGAAGAAGCTCAATTGTTGTCATCTTTACATATAATGGGGTACATTGAATTCGATGATCTTTGTGAGCTTAGCTATTTAGAGAATAATCAGTTTTCTAGATTTGAATTGTCATGCTCTTCCAGTGTTAGTTTTCATGCAATTGGCAAATATAATTATGCAAAGGAGTATATGGTACACCGAATATACATTTATTCAAACATAAAATCTCCTTTTATTGTGAAACAATATGACCAACTAGAAGTGTGCAATAACCATAACCATGTCATGGCGGCTTTGCCTAGTTTTCTTATGATGGAACAGGGCAAGTATCAAGCAGGAGAGCAAGGTTCATCAATTCTGACAACACATGCTCCACCAATGATTAAACTGAGGACGGTTTGCTGTCAAGAAGGGGAGAATGATGAGGACATCACCTTCTCCGTAATACTTACATGGATCAGGAGAATATTTGATTGCATATTGAAAGTATGGATGGTGAATGAAGTTGATTGGGGACCATTATGCCCTACTTGGGAGAAGAGGACAAGCTTGAGTCGAGGACGACTCAAATGCAAGAAGGGGAGGATGATGAGGACATGAGTACCATCAATAGAAGAGGACAAGCTTGAGTTGAGGACGACTCAAATGCAAGAAGGGGAGGATGATGAGGACATGAGCACCATCAATACATCCACGCCTCAGATTCATATGCATGATAACTCAACTATCTAGAATAATGAGGAGGAACCGCAAGAAAGCATATTCCCGATGGGCTAAATTTGGACTGCAGAAGGGTCTCAACTTGTGGTGGCCACCAAGACTACATACGGTGACTGATTTTGATGTTCAAATACACGGTGGAAAGCTTATGAAGTCTATTTTCACATGGATCCAGTCCCATGTCCATATCTATAATGAGGCGGCCGCAATCGTCGAGTTACTCCAGAGACCTTTCTGTGGACAGCTTCATTCAATAAGAAACTCCATGCATGCATGATATGGTTTTCTTTTGTTTTTAGTGAGTCGAGGGATTAGTACCGCACACTCTGGTTGCTCTCACTTGTACATAAAGGCTTCTACAGCCAGAGACAGAAGGCGGGTTTTGTTTTCTTGTAAGTTTAGCCATTGCTACTTCCTTGTAGACGCATGTGTCGACTAGACCATCCGTTCTACTTGATTCAAAACCCCATATTGTTATCGTGATTCATATCAGATCCTTCTTGTATTACTTGGCAATTGAGTGCCTGTTCTATCTGTTCTTGCATGTTCTTCGATTGCGTGCAGGAATTACCCTAGTGGTTTGGTTGGTCATGATCAACAAGATCGTGATCAACCGCTGGAATTTGTGTATCGATCGCTAAGGCGCAGCGTCCTTGGACGTTTGTAGTCGGATCGTGAACGTCGCTCCAGAGAGATCGAAGTTATCCATCTCCACCGAAAGATCGGGACACCCTCGTCCTTATTATCTGGTATCAAAGCAAGGTTTGATTGGTGAGTGATTTTAGTTTGCAATTTTTTTCCTATAGTCCAGAAAAGCCATTGCCCATCGTATAATCTCCGCTGCGATCACTATTACCATATACATTTGGACTACACTATATATCTAAACTACCATCACCACCCTACTTGGGCACCGTGTAAACTCCATCCACCACTCTCTTTTCACTCATGCGCACCCTATATTTTTAGGTCATTGCATGCATGTTTTCACTTCCATCCATGAGCAACCTATTCTTACTCACTGCCACCTGCATGTTCCTTTCTTCCATTCATACATCCTATTGTAAGCGCTCTTGCACATTCTATAATCAGCATCCTATTTTTAATCAGCATCCTATTGCAACCACTAGATTCATTCCACTCTTGGGCATCTAATTTTAGAACATTGCATCCTTGTCCACTTCATGCGCATCCTTTTGCCTCTCCTCCACTCTTCTTTCACATTCTATTTTTCTCATCCCCGTTGCAATCAGTGTTACTGCAACATCATATCACCATCATAATCTGCTAGTTGTATTTTTGTTACACTAAAGACATTGTGTGTTTTCTGAAATCTAATCCATCAAGATTCAAATTTATTTTAGTTGAGCAAAGTAGGAAAAAAACAGAAAGAAACAAAAAAATATCAGAAAAAAAGAAAAGAAAAAGGAAAGGAAAGAAAAAAAAGAAAGAAAAGAAAGGAAGAGGAAAAGAAGGGAAGTTATCTCTTGTTGTTCTTATTATTCTTGCGATATTGTGACTTCATCTGTGCCCAGGCTCGCGTCTCTAGCACGGTCTAGCCTAGGACCAGCACAGTGCCACCGTTGAATGATTTCTCAACATGCTTTTGTGACTAATGTAGTGCTAGTACTTCCTTGTGCAATATATAGAGCCATCCTATAACTCCACATATCAGACTCCAACTTGACAAGTGTTGTTGCTGCAGCGTTGATACACCATTTTCTAGGTTTTCTGACTTGTTGGTTCCTGCCACCTCTTGTTTCGCTTGGTAAGAACTTGTGAGAACTTGTTTGCATATGGTGAGAGTGAAATAATTACAACAACCACATCCTTGTAGTTGATAGGAGCATAAAGATTATTGCGTATGTCTCTTGTTTTGTTCTAATCATGGCAGGAATCCACGTAGAAACAAGCGATAATCAGATTGCATGTTCACATCACTTTGCTAAAGGTGTGGCAAGTGATAAGTATGGCACTCATGAGGTATGTGATGTTTTGCTAGATGAAATAAAATCTGCATTACCTTATTTTGAAGGAAATTGTGATCCACATGCATATATTAAACGGGAGCTAAATGTAGACAATGAATTTAAAAAGCATAATCTATCTGAAAGCCAAAAGATTAGAGTTGCTTCCAGTGTTCTTACTGAGTATGCTTTAAGTTCATGGAAATACCTTTGTAGATTTCATAAAGCTCCTCAAATATGGAAAGATGTGAAAAGACATTTTAGAGATGTTTTTGTCCCTGAGTACTATTCTGAAATTTTGTTTGAAAAACTACAATCTATAAAGCAAGAAAACAAAACCATAGCGGAATATTTGGATAAACTAAAATTGTGTGTGCTGCGATGTGGATTAGAAGAAACTGATGAACTTTTGGAACATAGATTTCTGCAAGGTCTTAATGTAGAAATTCAGAACATTCTTGTTGATAAGTATTATAACACCTTTGATGAATTGTTTGATCTTGCCTGTGAGTTAGAAAGGGATCTCGCAAGTATTATAGAAGTACGTGTCTCTCCTATTACTAACAATTTGCAGCAACAAGAAGACAAGATACACATGGAAAGCGTGCAACTTGAGATACTAGATGAGTCATTTAAAGAGAGCGTAAATCTAGCTGCACCCACATCATTTCAACACAGCATCAAAGGTAAATTAGATGGTGGTAACATAAATCAAGGTGACCTTGCATTAGATGAGCTGCATTTGTCCACTAATGCTGCTAACTTAGAGAAAACAATTATGGAACCAATTACTAATTTTCCTTTGTCAAACTTCGATATTCCTGATGTTCCTAGCTAGTGACAAAGAAGAGTTGTGCAATAGTGCATCACCTATATCCATGCCACAACTAGTATACAAAGAAAAGAATTCTGAATCAATGAGTGTCGAATTCAAGCATGTTATTAATATTGTAAATGAAAATGAAGAAGCTCAATTGTTGTCATCTTTACATATAATGGGGTACATTGAATTCGATGATCTTTGTGAGCTTAGCTATTTAGAGAATAATCAGTTTTCTAGATTTGAATTGTCATGCTCTTCCAATGTTAGTTTTCATGCAATTGGCAAATATAATTATGCAAAGGAGTATATGGTACACCGAATATACATTTATTCAAACATAAAATCTCCTTTTATTGTGAAACAATATGACCAACTAGAAGTGTGCAATAACCATAACCATGTCATGGCGGCTTTGCCTAGTTTTCTTATGATGGAACAGGGCAAGTATCAAGCAGGAGAGCAAGGTTCATCAATTCTGACAACACATGCTCCACCAATGATTAAACCGAGGACAGTTTGCTGTCAAGAAGGGGAGAATGATGAGGACATCACCTGCTCCGTAATACTTACATGGATCAGGAGAATATTTGATTGCATATTGAAAGTATGGATGGTGAATGAAGTTGATTGGGGACCATTATGCCCTACTTGGGAGAAGAGGACAAGCTTGAGTCGAGGACGACTCAAATGCAAGAAGGGGAGGATGATGAGGACATGAGTACCATCAATAGAAGAGGACAAGCTTGAGTTGAGGACGACTCAAATGCAAGAAGGGGAGGATGATGAGCACATGAGCACCATCAATACATCCACGCCTCAGATTCATTTGCATGATAACTCAACTATCTAGAATAATGAGGAGGAACCGCAAGAAAGCATATTCCCGATGGGCTAAATTTGGACTGCAGAAGGGTCTCAACTTGTGGTGGCCACCAAGACTACATACGGTGACCGATTTTGATGTTCAAATACACGGTGGAAAGCTTATGAAGTCTATTTTCACATGGATCCAGTCCCATGTCCATATCTATAATGAGGCGGCCGCAATCGTCGAGTTACTCCAGAGACCTTTCTGTGGACAGCTTCATTCAATAAGAAACTCCATGCATGCATGATATGGTTTTCTTTTGTTTTTAGTGAGTCGAGGGATTAGTACCGCACACTCTGGTTGCTCTCACTTGTACATAAAGGCTTCTACAGCCAGAGACAGAAGGCGGGTTTTGTTTTGTTGTAAGTTTAGCCATTGCTACTTCCTTGTAGACGCATGTGTCGACTAGACCATCCGTTCTACTTGATTCAAAACCCCATATTGTTATCGTGATTCATATCAGATCCTTCTTGTATTACTTGGCAATTGAGTGCCTGTTCTATCTGTTCTTGCATGTTCTTCGATTGCGTGCAGGAATTACCCTAGTGGTTTGGTTGGTCATGATCAACAAGATCGTGATCAACCGCTGGAATTTGTGTATCGATCGCTAAGACACAGCGTCCTTGGACGTTTGTAGTCGGATCGTGAACGTCGCTCCAGAGAGATCGAAGTTATCCATCTCCACCGAAAGATCGGGACACCCTCGTCCTTATTATGTGGTATCAAAGCAAGGTTTGATTGGTGAGTGATTTTAGTTTGCAATTTTTTTCCTATAGTCCAGAAAAGCCAAAAAAAATTTAGTTTCATTCCCAACATATATAGACCCATTGAGCCTTTTACTAGTACTACTTAGTTCAGGCAAGTTGTGTTTGATTTACATCGGTCGAGTCGAATTGCTGCTCTTGGGTTTAGACTTTTAGAGTTTCGAGCTTTTGTCACGTTTTAGTCATTGCCCATCGTATAATCTCCGCTGCAATCACTATTACCATATACATTTGGACTACACTATATATCTAAACTACCATCACCACCCTACTTGGGCACCGTGTAAACTCCATCCACCACTCTCTTTTCACTCATGCGCACCCTATATTTTTAGGTCATTGCAAGCACGTTTTCACTTCCATCCATGAGCAACCTATTCTTACTCACTGCCACCTGCATGTTCCTTTCTTCCATTCATACATCCTATTGTAAGCGCTCTTGCATATTCTATAATCAGCATCCTATTTTTAATCAGCATCCTATTGCAACCACTAGATTCATTCCACTCTTGGGCATCTAATTTTAGAACATTGCATCCTTGTCCACTTCATGCGCATCCTTTTGCCTCTCCTCCACTCTTCTTTCACATTCTATTTTTCTCATCCCTATTGCAATCAGTGTTACTGCAGCATCATATCACCATCATAATCTGCTAGTTGTATTTTTGTTACACTAAAGACATTGTGTGTTTTCTGAAATCTAATCCATCAAGATTCAGATTTATTTTAGTTGAGCAAAGTAGGAAAAAAACAGAAAGAAACAAAAAAATATCAGAAAAAAAAGAAAAGAAAAAGGAAAGAAAAGAAAAAAAAGGAAAGAAAAGAAAGGAAGAGGAAAAGAAGGGAAGTTATCTCTTGTTGTTCTTATTATTCTTGCGATATTGTGACTTCATCTGTGCCCAGGCTCGCGTCTCTAGCACGGTCTAGCCTAGGACCAGCACAATGCCACCGTTGAATGATTTCTCAACATGCTTTTGTGACTAATGTAGTGCTAGTACTTCCTTGTCCAATATACAGAGCCATCCTGTAACTCCACATATCAGACTACAACTTGACAAGTGTTGTTGTTGCAGCGTTGATACACCATTTTCTAGGTTTTCTGACTTGTTGGTTCCTGCCACCTCTTGTTTCACTTGGTAAGAACTTGTGAGAACTTGTTTGCATAGGGTGAGAGTGAAATAATTACAACAACCACATCCTTGTAGTTGATAGGAGCATAAAGATTATTGCGTATGTCTCTTGTTTTGTTCTAATCATGGCAGGAATCCACGTAGAAACAAGCGATAATCAGATTGCATGTTCACATCACTTTGCTAAAGGTGTGGCAAGTGATAAGTATGGCACTCATGAGGTATGTGATGTTTTGCTAGATGAAATAAAATCTGCATTACCTTATTTTGAAGGAAATTGTGATCCACATGCATATATTAAATGGGAGCTAAATGTAGACAATGAATTTAAAAAGCATAATCTATCTGAAAGCCAAAAGATTAGAGTTGCTTCCAGTGTTCTTACTGAGTATGCTTTAAGTTCATGGAAATACCTTTGTAGATTTCATAAAGCTCCTCAAACATGGAAAGATGTGAAAAGACATTTTAGAGATGTTTTTGTCCCTGAGTACTATTCTGAAATTTTGTTTGAAAAACTACAATCTATAAAGCAAGAAACCAAAACCGTAGCGGAATATTTGGATAAACTAAAATTGTGTGTGCTGCGATGTGGATTAGAAGAAACTGATGAACTTTTGGAACATAGATTTCTGCAAGGTCTTAATGTAGAAATTCAGAACATTCTTGTTGATAAGTATTATAACACCTTTGATGAATTGTTTGATCTTGCTTGTTAGTTAGAAAGGGATCTCGCAAGTATTATAGAAGTACGTGTCTCTCCTATTACTAACAATTTGCAGCAACAAGAAGACAACATACACAGGGAAAGCGTGCAACTTGAGATACTAGATGAGTCATTTAAAGAGAGCGTAAATCTAGCTGCACCCACATCATTTCAACACAGCATCAAAGGTAAATTAGATGGTGGTAACATAAATCAAGGTGACCTTGCATTAGATGAGCTGCATTTGTCCACTAATGCTGCTAACTTAGAGAAAAAAATTATGGAACCAATTACTAATTTTCCTTTGTCAAACTTCGATATTCCTGATGTTCCTAGCTAGTAACAAAGAAGAGTTGTGCAATAGTGCATCACCTATATCCATGCCACAACTAGTATACAAAGAAAAGAATTCTGAATCAATGAGTGTCGAATTCAAGCATGTTATTAATATTGTAAATGAAAATGAAGAAGCTCAATTGTTGTCATCTTTACATATAATGGGGTACATTGAATTCGATGATCTTTGTGAGCTTAGCTATTTAGAGAATAATCAGTTTTCTAGATTTGAATTGTCATGCTCTTCCAATGTTAGTTTTCATGCAATTGGCAAATATAAATATGCAAAGGAGTATATGGTACACCGAATATACATTTATTCAAACATAAAATCTCCTTTTATTGTGAAACAATATGACCAACTAGAAGTGTGCAATAACCATAACCATGTCATGCCGGGTTTGCCTAGTTTTCTTATGATGGAACAGGGCAAGTATCAAGCAGGAGAGCAAGGTTCATCAATTCTGACAACACATGCTCCACCAATGATTAAACCGAGGACAGTTTGCTGTCAAGAAGGGGAGAATGATGAGGACATCACCTGCTCCGTATTACTTACATGGACCAGGAGAATATTTGATTGCATATTGAAAGTATGGATGGTGAATGAAGTTGATTTGGGACCATTATGCCCTACTTGGGAGAAGAGGACAAGCTTGAGTCGAGGACGACTCAAATGCAAGAAGGGGAGGATGATGAGGACATGAGTACCATCAATAGAAGAGGACAAGCTTGAGTTGAGGACGACTCAAATGCAAGAAGGGGAGGATGATGAGGACATGAGCACCATCAATACATCCACGCCTCAGATTCATATGTATGATAACTCAACTATCTAGAATAATGAGGAGGAACCGCAAGGAAGCATATTCGCGATGGGCTAAATTTCGACTGCAGAAGGGTCTGAAATTGTGGTGGCCACCAAGACTACATACTGTGACCGATTTTGACGTTCAAATACACGGTGGAAAGCTTATGAAGTCTATTTTCACATGGATCTAGTCCCATGTCCATATCTATAATGAGGCGGCCGCAATCGTCGAGTTACTCCAGAGACCTTTCTGTGGACAGCTTCATTCAATAAGAAACTCCATGCATGCATGATATGTATATTAGTGTTTTCTTTTGTTTTTAGTGAGTCGAGGGATTAGCACCGCACACTCTGGTTGCTCTCTCTTGTACATAAAGGCTTCTACAGCCAGAGACAAAAGGCGGGTTTTGTTTTGTTGTAAGATTAGCCATTGCTACTTCCTTGTAGACGCATGTGTCGACTAGACCATCCGTTCTACTTGATTCAAAACCCCATATTGTTATCGTGATTCATATCAGATCCTTCTTGTATTATTTGGCAATTGAGTGCTGGTTCTATCTGTTCTTGCATGTTCTTCGATTGCGTGCAGAAATTACCCTAGTGGTTTGGTTGGTCGTGATCAACAAGATCGTGATCAACCGCTAGAATTGGTGTATCGATCGCTAAGGCGCAGCGTCCTTAGACGGTTGTAGTCGGATCGTGAACGTCGCTCCAGAGAGATCGAAGTTATCCATCTCCACCGAAAGATCGAGACACCCTCGTCCTTATTACTTCATCTAGTAGTTCCATCGGGTGCATCAATAGTTCCATCGGTATAACACTCCAAAATTTTTAATTTTGGATTGTTATTAGAAAACACAAAATTAAATAAGGATTTAAAATTTTTCTAAAACATTACAAGATTTTTATTCATTATTGTGATTATAAAAAGATTAAAAATGTGGAATTTTAAAACTTTTATAAAGTTAAGTGATGAGTGTTTTGTTTGCTGTTGTGTGCTCTGTGCCCTAGCTTTATTTGGTTTGTGTGAAAAAAAATATGAATTATAAAATTTCTAGCGAGCCACGTTTAGGTCCTTTTGATTTTCGGGAAAATAAAATTCCAAAAGTCGTATTTGAAAACTAATTCAGATTCGAGTTGGAGAAGTGTGTTTAAACTAAAATATATTTAAATTTCAAAATAGTCTAACCACAAATTTCAAAATAATCCCTAAAGTATTGGCTCAAATTCACTTTGAAATATGGATTGAAAATAGTTTAGAATTTGGTTGATAAAATAGTTGAGAATTTCTGTTTTACAAAAAAAAAGAAGCTTTCTCTCAGCCTTGGGCCGAAGCCCACCTGCACCTCGGCCCACCCCGCGCCCCTCCTGCACCCCGCCTTCCCCTCTCTGCTGCCGCTGACCTGCGAGCCCCGCCTGCCAGCCCTCGCCCGAGTCGCTGCCACCGCGGCCCCACGCGTCCGCCGTCTTCCCCAACCTCCGTCCGCTTCGGGCGGATAGGAGACGCCACCGCCGCCGCTGAATTCGCGCCTATGTGCGTGGACCGAGGTTGGCCGCACCCATAAAAGGGACTCACCCTTGCGTGCCGCGCCCCTCCCTAAACCCTAGGAGCCGCCGCCATCTCCCGAGCCCTAGCCGAGCCGCGCCGCCGCCATTGCTGTGCCACCGAGCTCCAAGCCACCGTCAATCTCAGCGCTCGCTGCGTCCCGGCCAAGAAGGAGACCGCCATGAGGTTCGCAGCAAGGTGAGGAAGCCCCGGCACCCATCCCCATCCTCTCCCTCGCTCCCTAGGACCGACGCGAGCTCGTCGTAGTCCCGCGGCCTCCGCTCGTCCGCCATGCCGCGCGCAGCGCTCCCGCCGGCCAGCCGCAACCGCTCCCGTGCCTCGCATAGTGTTCGCGACGACGCGCCGCACACGCCCGTGTCCTCGCTTCAGCCGGCAATGCCCCGTAGCGGCCGTGCCGCCTCTCTCCGGCGAGCCTCCGCCGCACGCCACCGCAAGGAGTACTGCTCCGGTGACCTCATTCCACCGGAGCTACCGCAGCCGTCTGATCTGGATCTTACGGTCCAGATTTGCTAGGGACCGGGTCAACGGCCCCGTCACCGCCGCGTCAGCGCCACGCAAGCGCCATGTCAGCGCTGACCAGTCAACCCGGTCAGTAGCCCCGGTCCGCACTGCCACTTTTACATAAAGGTCCCTCTGGTTTTGTGAAATCAACCCGCGGTCTGCTTTAGTTCAAAAGTAATTCGATATAGGTCCTGATTCTTGCAGTCTAGACCCTGGCGTCGTTAGTATTTATTTATTTGGTCCTTTATGCTTTTAAAATTCAGTTTTTAATTATTTAAAATACGAAAAATAGCTCTGTTTATTCACAGTTTTGCCACCGATCTAGTTTTGGCCATAGAATCTGCGTTTTAACTCCGATTGAGCCCGTTCTTGTCGCGTTAGGTTCGTATCGACGTAAACTACGTTTTAGCAGTGATAGTTACCTCGTTTGACCATTTAGGTTTTCACCATAAATACAAAATGATTAATGTCTAACTAAATGCCCTTTTAATCTATAAAAAACAATTTATGTTTATAACTTTGGTTTTTCATAAACAAGTATTAATGTTATTAATACCAACATAAATGCCTTTTTAGTTGTGATCTACTTAATCTAATCTTAGTCCATAAATGCCTTGTTTAACTTATGTTACCAATTCCTTATTTTCTAACTATAAATAATAAAGTGATATAAATAATGTTAAATGTTTTATGACTAAAGTTTAATCATGAATTTTACCATTCTTTATAAAGTGGTTAACTCAACTATGTATCCATCATCTCTTTTCATCAAATAAAATACAACGAGCGTGCAGTTTGTCTTCTTCGTTAAGTTGTATGCCTCAATAGTCGCCTTCTTCGTTACACTTCGAACCTCAAAAGTCGTGTCCGTTTAACGATAGCTCCGTTCTCAATCGTTCTTGCGTTGTCACGATCGTAGCATTAAGCTGTGTCATTTAGTGCGCTCTTTCTAAGCTTTTCTTTGATTGATGCTTGTTCTTAGTCGTGATTGTTTGTTTGTCTATTTGTGTTGCTTGTTTGCTACGAGTAGAAGAAGCGTGGTTCGTCAACAGTGAAGATCAGGAGCTGAGGACCGACAGTCGAAGCAGAAGATAGATATCAGAGGATAGAAGCCAAGAATTCTGAGCAGTTATACACTGGGAATAAAGGCAAGTGCAGGCACCCTTTGATCATATTGTACCTATGAACTTTAAATTCATTTACTTTCCATTGCATGTGTCTTAATACTACAAACCATAAGGATATGACTAGTATTCTACTATATTCCTTGTACTCCTAGGTTTTATACATGGGTAGGATAGTGAATAGTTATGCTTAGCTGCTCTACTCATATAATCTATATAATAATAAAAGCAATAATCTTGCCTAATGAATTCTTTAATGATGAATAATGCTATAATGGTGGATAATGGTCACTTCGGTGATGGAGATGTTGCGGTGCTTGCGAGCATCATGGTTTGGTTGAGGAAATGGGGAGCGGGTACTGTTGGTGGTTCGGTTGCCGGGCGTACCCGTCTCTGCTCTCCGTAAGGACTTAGTCAGGGAGCGGCCCCCTGGGACTTACAGTGCAGCTCCAAGCTATATGGCTCTGGCTTGACTAATTATCAGGACCTCCGCTGGTAGGGTGTTACTTTCCGGGTAGGCGTAAGGAAGTAGCTTGGGTATTCATATTAAGAGGTCGGTCAGTTTGGGGTCCCATTGCTATGGGCACGGCTGCCGCGCGCCCCGGCAAAAACTTACGAGTGGCATCCTATTAGTTGGACCCTGTGAAAGGTCTCGTAGTGAAACCCTGCCTGCTCACCTTGGTAGTGTTTTGGGGAGTCGCGACCCCGGGCGAATGGGAATCACGACTTGGAGTGAACGTGCACACCTCTGCAGAGTGTAAAACTGATATATCAGCCGTGCTCACGGTCACGAGCGGCCCAGACCCTCACTTGATGAGCAAATTGGATTCACTGGATACTTGGAGATGGATCTTGGCGAGGCTGCTACCTCGTGTTTTGGCGAAATGGCTATTCCGTGCTGGCAGGATTGCTATCCTGTGTTAATAATTGGGGTTAATCCCTGGATTACTATAATAATTAGGATAGTCTTTTAAAAGATGCTAATTTACTTTCACCTAATTAAGGGTTGGGATGCTTCACTCATATTTAGTAATAGGTTGTTTTAATAAAAGAATTGTAATAAAAGTGTACCAACTTAAAAGCTCACCTGCAGTTAAACAGTGTCAGCTTTTCCTTTGATTAAGCCATGCATGTCATTATATTTTCCGCCTGTACTTGTTGAGTTCGACATGAACTCACCCTTGCTATTTCCCCCAAACCCCAGTGTGTAGTAAAGTGCTGCTCAGAAGAAGAACAAAGATGCTATGGAGTTTTCTAGAAGCTCTTCAGAAGTGCTTGGCGTACGGAGCCCCCAGTCAACCGTCCCTGAGAAGAATGGAACCTAAGAAGTTTAGCTACTGTTTCTACGTACTCTGATGTTTGTAAGTGTTAATATAAATATGTTCTCCGCTATATATAACATTGTTTCAGATATTTCTATTCTTTGTTGTATGTGTGGACTTCCTGGGCACACATATGACGACTCTGGGCTTATTTTAAAAGCCAGGGTGTGACAGGAATGGTATCAGAGCAATGTTGACTGTAGGACGTATGCCTAGATAGCACTGGTCGATTTCTAAAGCTTATTTTAATATAAAACTATTTTCTTATACCTTGACCCTTTGATTCTGACTATTTCCTCATCCTTTGAGCTATTTCTATTTATCTCCTTGGCTCTTATTTAGTTGTTTTACTTAAGTTTTCAAAATTTGCTTTATTCCAAATTCGATGGCCCTTCATCATCTCGGACTTACCTTTGTAGGATGACCACCATTGTTGAAGAAGCACGTGTAGTATCGTTGATGTGCTGCATGCTTGACTTGCTTGGTTTATGTTTTGTGTGTCGTCTCTGTTCTAGTGTTTTGAAGAAGTTCTGGAAGAAGTCGTTTGGGGATTAGCTCGATCTCTGTTAAGTGGGGTAGTGATCTCTCTTATCCTATCCATATCTTTTGTCAATCTTAATCCTGTCCAGCTATTCTCTCCTACCCTATGTCATACTCTTTGCCTATATTACTCTAGCTCATTCTACTATTGCCTAATGTCAGATGATTGATCCAAGTGGTGATATCAATGGAAAGAATATTGGTGATCAAAGTCAACCAATGACTTCTGCAACACAATTGAGCAGTGAAGAGATGATAGCTTGGCAATCCCAAATCCTAGAGATGGCAGCTGATCATATGGCTAGACTCCAGAAGCTTTTGATACTACAATCTTTACTTCTCCAAGGCGACATTGAAGAAGCTTACACCAAATGTCAAGAAGACCCAACTATGCTACCCTTGTCCCTAGTAAACAAGGAGAAGCCCTTGTCTATGCAAGATCAAGTACTAAGTGGAGTGGGACCACCAAAAGATTCTCAGTTATATTTAGAAAAGAACATGACTGAAACTCAGGAAGAAGCAATGAAGCGACAAGTCGTAGAAGCCTGGAAGAACATAAAAGCTAAGAAAGATGGAATTAATGAGGCACTTGGGATTCAAGAGCCGTGTAATTGCTGCAGATATTATGGTTTACCTTGTCTTCAGAACAAGTCAAGTGAAGGAAAGGTAGAACTACCCCAGGATCAACAGACTGAAGGTAACAAGAAAAGGAAGGCAATCTCCCTAGAGCCACTGTTAAGTGTCGAGCCAAATCTGAGATATACATCACAGTTACCTATAGCTCCAAACTCTCATCAGACACGTTAATATCTTGAAGAGTTAGATGCCCCTTCAGCTACACTTGCTATGCCAGAGATATGCCTAGATGGATGGACCATCACCTATACAGAATTTCAGCCTCGAAAGAGTAATCAAGCTAAGAAGCGAAATAGTGAAGAGACTCCATTGAAGGTATGTTCCATGAAAACCGTGCACCTATCTTGCATCAAGATTAGAACTATCTCCAAACAGACAGAACCAAGATTCCAATTGAACCTCTTCACCAAGGAGTACCATTATGAGCCTATGGTGCACTGGGCACAAACCATGCAACTATCTTGCACCGAAACATATACTATCTCCAACTGGACCGAAACGAGATTTCATATGATACACTTCATCTAGTAGTTCCATCGGGTGCTTCTACAGTTCCATCGAGTGTGTCCAAATTGATTTCTGAGCATATGGTATGTTCCATGCAAATCGTGCACCTATCTTGCATCAAGATTAGAACTATCTCCAAACAGACAGAACCAAGATTTCACTTGAGCCTCTTCACCAAGGAGTACCATTATGTGCGTCCAAAATAGTTTCGTATCCTATGGTGCATTAGGCACAAACCGTGTACCTATCTTGCACCGAAACTAACACTATCTCCAAAGTGACCGAAGTGAGATTCAATATGACACACGTCAACTAGGAGTTGTATTAGGTGCTTCCAAATATATTTTGAAGCATATGGTACGTTCCATGCAATTGGTGCACCTATCTTGCATCAAAATTAGCACTATCTCCAAACAAAAGCAAACTAAGCTTCCACTTGAGCCCCTTTACCCAGGAGTATCCTCGGGTGCATCCAAAATGGTTTCTTAGCCTTTGATGCATTAGGCGCAAACTGTGTACCTATCTTGCACCAAAACTAACTCTGTCTCCAAACAGACCAAAGCGAGATTCCATATGACACATGTCATCTAGGAGTTCTATTGGGGTGCGTCCAAATGGATTTCTTAGTATATGCTATGTTCCATGCAAACTGTGCACCTATCTTGCATCAAGATTAGCACTATCTCCAAACAGATCGAACCCACCTTCCACTTGAGCCTCTTCACCTAGGATTATCATTGAGTGCTTCCATAATGGTTTCTGAGCCTATGGTGCATTATGCGCAAACCATGCACCAATCTTGCACCTAAGCTAACACTATCTCCAAACAGATTGAAGCGAGATTCCATATGACACACATGATTTAGCAGCTCTTTCGGGTGCGTCCAAATTGATTTATGAGAATATGCTACGTTCCATGCAAACCGTACACCTATCTTTCATCAAGATTAGCACTATCTCCAAAAAGACCAAAGCGAGCTTTCACTTGAGCCTCTTCACCTAGGAGTACCATCAGGAACTTCCACAACGAATTCTGAGCCTATGGTGCACTGGGCACAAACCATATCTTGCTCCGAAACTAATACTATCTCCAACTGGACCGAACCGAGATTCAATATGATACACTTCATCTAGTAGTTCCATCAGGTGCATCAATAGTTCCATCGGGTTTGTCCAAATTGATTTCTGAGCATATGGTATGTTCCATGCAAACCGTGCACCTATCTTGCATCAAGATTAGAACTATCTCCAAACAGACAGAATCAAGATTCCACTTGAACCTCTTCACCAAGGAGTTCCATCGCGTGCGTCCGAAATAGTTTCTTAGCCTATGGTGCATTAGGCACAAACCATGTACCTATCTTGCACCGAAATTAACACTATCTCCAAAGAGACGGAAGTGAGATTCTATATGACACACATCATCTAGGAGTTCTATTGGGTGCTTCCAATTATATTTTGAAGCATATGGTACGTTCCATGCAATTCATGCACCTATCTTTCATGAAGATTAGCACTATCTCCAAACAAAGCAAACTGAGCTTCCACTTGAGCCCCTTTACCCAGGAGTATCATCGGGTGCATCCAAAATGGTTTTTTAGCCTACGATGCCGTAGGCAAAAACTGTGTACCTATCTTGCACAAAAACTAACTCTGTCTCCAAACAGACCGAAGCAAGATTCCATATGACACATGTCATCTAGGAGTTCTATTGGGGTGCGTCCAAATGAATTTCTTAGCATATGGTATGTTCCTTGCAAACCGTGCACTATCTTGCATCAAGATTAGCACTATCTCTAAACAGATTGAACCGACCTTCCACTTGAGCCTCTTCACCTAGGATTATCATCGGGTGCTTCCATAATGGTTTCTGAGCCTATGGTGCATTATGTGCAAACCATGCAACAATCTTGCACCTAAACTAACAATCTCTCCAAAAAGATTGAAGCAAAATTCCATGTGACACACATGATCTAGGAGTTCTATCACGTGCGTCCAAATTGATTTCCGAGAATATGGTATGTTCCATGCAAATCATACACCTATCTTGCATCAAGATTACCACTATCTCCAAATAGACCGAACCAAGCTTTCACTTGAGCCTCTTCACCTAGGAGTACCATCGTGAACTTCCACAACGGTTTCTAAGCCTATGGTGCACTGGGCACAAACCATGCACCTATCTTGCACCGAAACTAATACTAAGTCCAACTGGACTGAAGTGAGATTCCACATGATACACTTCATCTAGTAGTTCCATTGGGTGCATCTACAGTTCCATCGGGTGTGTCCAAATTGATTTCTAAGCATATGGTATGTTCCATGCAAACCATGCACCTATCTTGCATCAAGATTAGAACTATCTCCAAACAGACAGAACCAAGATTCCACATGAGCCTCTTCACCAAGGAGTACCATCGCGTGCGTCCAAAACAGTTTCTTAGCCTATGGTGTATTAGGCACAAACCGTGTACCTATCTTGCACCGAAACTAACACTATCTCCAAAGAGACCAAAGTGAGATTCTATATGACACACGTCATCTAGGAGTTCTATTGGGTGCTTCCAAATATATTTCTAAGCATATGGTACGTTCGATGCAATTCGTGCACCTATCTTGCATCAAGATTAGCACTATCGCCAAACAAAGCAAACTGAGCTGCCACTTGGGCCCCTTTACCCAGGAGTATCATCGGGTGCATCCAAAATGGTTTCTTAGCCTACGATGCAGTAGGCACAAACTGTGTACCTATCTTGCACCAAAACTAACTCTGTCTCCAAACAGACCAAAGCAAGATTCCATATGACACATGTCATCTAGGAGTTCTATTGGGGTGCGTCCAAATGGATTTCTTAGCATATGGTATGTTCCTTGCCAACCGTGCACCTATCTTGCATCAAGATTAGCACTATCTCTAAGCAGATCGAACCGACCTTCCACTTGAGCCTCTTCACCTTGGATTATCATCGGGTGCTTCCATAATGGTTTCTGAGCCTATGGTGCGTTATGCGCAAACCATGCACCAATCTTGCACCTAAACTAACAGTGTCTCCAAACATATTGAAGCAAGATTCCATATGACACACATAATCTAGGAGTTCTATCGGGTGTGTCCAAATTGATTTTCGAGAATATGGTACGTTCCATGCAAAGTGTACACCTATCTTGCAATAAGATTAGCACTATCTCCAAACAGACCGAACCGAGCTTTCACTTGAGCCTCTTCACCTAGGAGTACCATTGGGAACTTCCACAACGATTTCTGAGCCTACGGTGCACTGGGCACAAACCATGCAACTATCTTGCACCGAAACATATACTATCTCCAACTGGACCAAAACGAGATTTCATATGATACACTTCATCTAGTAGTTCGATCGGGTGCATCTACAGTTCCATCGGGTTTGTCCAAATTAATCTCTGAGCATATGGTATGTTCCATGCAAACCATGCACCTATCTTGCATCAAGATTAGAACTATCTCCAAACAGACAGAACCAAGATTCCACTTGAGCCTCTTCACCAAGGAGTACCATTGTTTGCGTCCAAAATAGTTTCTTAGCCTATGGTGCATTAGGCACAAACCGTGTACCTATCTTGCACCGAAACTAACACTTTCTCCAAAGAGACCGAAGTGAGATTCTATATGACACACGTCATCTAGGAGTTCTATTGGGTGCTTCCAAATACATTTCGAAGCATATGGTACGTTCCATGCAATTCGAGCACCTATCTTGCATGAAGATTAGCACTATCTCCAAACAAAAGAAAACTGAGCTTCCACTTGAGCCCCTTTACCCAGGAGTCTCATCGGGTGCATCCAAAATGGTTTCTTAGCCTATGATACATTAGGCGGAAACTGTGTACCTGTCTTGCACCAAAACTAACTCTATCTCCAAACAGACCAAAGTGAGATTCCATATGACACATGTCATCTAGGAGTTCTATTGGGGTGCGTCCAAATGGATTTCTTTGCATATGGTATGTTCCATGCAAACCGTGCACCTATCTTGCATCAAGATTAGCACTATCTCCAAACAGATCGAACCCACCTACCACATGAGCCTCTTCACCTAGGATTATCATCGGGTGCTTCCATAATGGTTTCTGAGCCAATGGCGCATTATGCGCAAACCATGCACCAATCTTGCACCTAAACTAACACTGTCTCCAAACAGACTGAAGCGAGATTCCATATGACACACATGATTTAGCAGTTCTATCAGGTGCGTCCAAATTGATTTCTGAGAATATTCTACGTTCCATGCAAACCGTACACCTATCTCTCATCAAGATTAGCACTATCTCCAAATAGACCGAACCGAGCTTTCACTTGAGCCTCTATACCTAGGAGTACCATCAGGAACTTCCATAATGATTTCTGAGCCTATGGTGCACTTTGCACAAACCATGCAACTATCTTGCACCGAAACTAATACTATCTCCAACTAGACTGAAGCGAGATTCCATATGATACACTTCATCTAGTTAGTTCCATTGGGTGCATCTACAGCTCCATCGGGTGTGTCCAAATTGATTTCTGAGCATATGGTATGTTCCATGCAAACCGTGCACCTATCTTGCATCAAGATTAGAACTATCTCCAAACAGATAGAACCAAGATTCCACATGAGCCTCTTCACCAAGGAGTACCGTCGCGTGTGTCCAAAATAGTTTCTTAGCCTATGGTGCATTAGGCACAAACCGTGTACCTATCTTGCACCGAAACTAACACTATCTACAAAGAGACCAAAGTGAGATTCTATATGACACACGCCATCTAGGACTTCTATTGGGTGCTTCCAAATATATTTCTTAGCATATGGTACGTTCGTTGCAATTCGTGCACCTATCTTGCATCAAGATTAGCACTATCGCCAAACAAAGCAAACTGAGCTTCCTCTTGGGCCCCTTTACCTAGGAGTATCATCGGGTGCATCCAAAATTGTTTCTTAGCCTATGATGCATTAGGCGCAAACTGTGTACCTATCTTGCACCAAAACTAACTCTTTCTCCAAACAGACCAAAGCGAGATTCCATATGACACATGTCATCTAGGAGTTCTATTGGGGTGCGTCCAAATGGATTTCTTAGCATATGGTATGTTCCATGCAAACTGTGCACCTATCTTGCATCAAGATTAGCACTATCTCTATGCAGACCGAACCGAGCTTTCACTTGAGCCTCTTCACCTAGGAGTACCATTGGGAACTTCCACAACGATTTCTGAGCCTATGGTGCACTAGGCACAAACCATGCAACTATCTTGCACCGAAACATATACTATCTCCAACTGGACCGAAACGAGATTTCATATGATACACTTCATCTAGTAGTTCCATCGGGTGCACCTACAGTTCCATCGGGTTTGTCCAGATTGATTTCTGAGCATATGGTATGTTCCATGCAAACTGTGCACCTATCTTGCATCAAGATTAGAACTATCTCCAAACAGACAGAACCAATATTCCACATGAGCCTCTTCACCAAGGAGTACCATCGCGTGCGTCCAAAATATTTTCTTAGCCTATGGTGCATTAGGCACAAACCGTGTACCTATCTTGCACCGAAACTAACACTATCTCCAAAGAGGCTGAAGTGAGATTCTATATGAAATACGTCATCTAGGAGTTCTATTGGGTGCTTCCAAATATATCTCTAAGCATATGGTACGTTCGACGCAATTCGTGCACCTATCTTGCATCAAGATTAGCACTATGTCCAAACAAAGCAAACTGAGCTTCCACTTGAGCCCCTTTACCTAGGAGTATCATCGGGTGCATCCAAAATGGTTTCTTAGCCTATGATGCATTAGGCGCAAACTGTGTACCTATCTTGCACCAAAACTAACTCTGTCTCCAAACAGACCAAAGCGAGATTCTATATGACACGTCATCTAGGAGTTCTATTGGGATGCGTCTAAACGGATTTCTTAGCATATGGTATGTTCCATGCAAACCAGGCACCTATCTTGCATCAAGAATAGCACTATCTCCAAACAAATCGAACCGACCTTGCACTTGAGCCTCTTCACCTAGGATTATCATCGGGTGCTTCCATAATGGTTTCTGAGCCTATGGTGCATTATGCGCAAACCATGCACCAATCTTGCACCTAAACTAACACTGTCTCTAAACAGATTGAAGCAAGATTCCATATGATACACATGATCTAGGAGTTCTATCTGGTGCGTCCAAATTGATTTCCAAGATTATCGTATGTTCCATGCAAACCGTACACCTATCTTGCATCAAGATTAGCACTAACTCCAAACAAACCGAACCGAGCTTTCAACTCAGCCTCTTCACCTAGGAGTACCATCGGGAACTTCCACAACGGTTTCTGAGCCTATGGTGCACTAGGCACAAACCATGCACTTATCTTGCACTAAAACTAATATTATCTCCAACTGGACTGAAGCGAGATTCCATATGATACACTTCATCTAGTAGTTCCATTGGTGCATCTACAGTTCCATCGAGTGTGTCCAAATTGATTTCTGAGCATATGGTATGTTCCATGCAAACCGTGCACCTATCTTGCATCAAGATAAGAACTATCTCCAAAAAGACAGAACAAAGATTCCACTTGAGCCTCTTCACCAAGGAGTACCATCGTGTGCGTCCAAAATAGTTTCTTAGCCTATGGTGCAATAGGCACAAACCGTGTCCCTATCTTGCACCGAAACTAACACTATCTCCAAAGAGACCGAAGTGAGATTCTATATGACACACGTCATCTAGGAGTTCTATTGGGTGCTTCCAATTATATTTCGAAGCACATGGTATGTTCCATGCAATTCGTGCACCTATCTTGCATCAAGATTAGCACTATCTCCAAACAAAAGCAAACTAAGCTTCCACTTGAGCCCCTTTACCGAGGAGTATCATCGGGTACATCCAAAATGGTTTCTTAGCCTATGATGCATTAGGCGCAAACTGTGTACCTATCTTGCACCAAAACTAACTCTGTCTCCAAACAGACCGAAGCGAGATTCCATATGACACATGTCATCTAGGAATTTTATTAGGGTGCGTCCAAATGGATTTCTTAGCATATGGTATGTTCCATGCAAACCCTGCACCTACCTTGCATGAAGATTAGCACTATCTCCAAACAGATCGAACCGACCTTCCACTTGAGCCTCTTCAACTAGGATTATCATCAGGTGCTTCCATAATGGTTTCTGAGCCTTGGTGCATTATGCGCAAACCATGCACCAATCTTGCACATAAACTAAGACTGTCTCCAAATAGATTGAAGCGAGATTCCATATGACACACATGATCTAGGAGTTCTATCGGGTGCGTCCAAATTGATTTATAAGAATATGGTATGTTCCATGCAAACCATACACCTATCTTTCATCAAGATTAGCACTATCCGCAAATAGACCGAACCAAACTTTCACTTGAGCCTCTTCACCTAGGAGTATCATCGGGAACTTCCACAATGATTTCTGAGCCTATGGTGCACTGGGCACAAACCATGCAACTATCTTGCAACGAAACTAATACTATCTCCAACTGGACCGAAGCGAGATTCCATATGATACACTTCCTCTAATAGTTCCATTGGGTGCATCTACTGTTCCATCAGGTTTGTCCAAATTGATTTCTGAGCATATGGTATGTTCCATGCAAACCGTGCACCTATCTTGCATCAAGATTAGAACTATCTCCAAACGGATAGAACAAAGATTCCACTTGAGCCTCTTCACCAAGGAGTACCATCGTGTGCGTCCAAAATAGTTTCTTAGCCTATGGTGCATTAGGCACAATTCGTGTCCCTATCTTGCACCGAAACAAACACTATCTCCAAAGAGACCGAAGTGAGATTCTATATGACACACGTCATCTAGGAGTTCTATTGGGTGCTTCCAAATATATTTCAAAGCATATGGTACATTCCATGCAATTCGTGTACCTATCTTGCATCAAGATTAGCACTACCTCGAAACAAAATCAAACTGAGCTTCCACTTGAGCCCCTTTACCCAGGAGTATCATCGGGTGCATCCAAAATGGTTTGCTGAGCCCTATGATGCATTAGGCGCAAACTGTGTACCTATCTTGCACCAAAACTAACTCGGTCTCCAAACAGACCGAAGCGAGATTCCATATGACACATGTCATCTAGGAGTTCTATTGGGGTGCGTCCAAATGGATTTCTTAGCATATGGTATGTTCCATGCAAACCGTGCACCTATTGGCACCAAGATTAGCAATTCCAACAATCGACCACCTTCCACTTGACTTTACTAGGATTATCATTGGGTGCTTCCATTATGGTTTTGAGCTATGGTGCATTAGGCAAACCATGCACCATCCTGCACCTAAACTACACTGTTCCAACAGATTGAAGCGAGATTCCATTGACACACATGATCAAGGAGTTCTATCAGGTGCGTCCAAATTAATTTCTTAGAATATGGTACGTTCCATGCAAACCATACACCTATCTTTCATCAAGATTAGCACTATCTCCAAATAGACCGAACCGAACTTTCACTTGAGCCTCTTCGCCTAGGAGTACCATCGGAACTTCCACAACGGTTTCTGAGCCTATGGTGCACTGGGCACAAACACATGCAACTATCTTGCACTAAAACTAATACTATCTCCAACTGGACCGAAGCGAGATTCCATATGATACACTTCATCTAAT
>NC_012877.2:26143954-26153468 GCF_000003195.3 Sorghum bicolor
AGCTCGCTGCAGTACCGTTGCCGTGCAAACCGTGCACCTATCTTGCATCAAGATTAGAACTATCTCCAAACAAACAGAACCAAGATTCACATGAGCCTCTTCACCAAGGAGTACCATCGCGTGTGTCCAAAATAGTTTCTTAGCCTATGGTGCATTAGGCACAAACCGTGTACCTATCTTGCACCGAAACTAACACTATCTCCAAAGAGACCGAAGTGAGATTCTATATGACACACGTCATATAGGAGTTATATTGGGTGCTTCCAAAAATATTTCGAAGCATATGGTACGTTCGATGCAATTCGTGCACCTATCTTACATCAAGATTAGCAATATCTCCAAACAAAGCAAACTAAGCTTCCACTTGAGCCTCTTCACCATGGAGTACCATCGTGTGCGTCCAAAATAGTTTATTAGCCTATGGTGCATTAGGCGTAAACTATGTACCTATCTTGCACCAAAACTAACTCTGTCTCTGAACAGACCAAAGCGAGATTCCATATGACACATGTCATCTAAGAGTTCTATTGGGTGCTTCCAATTATATTTGGAAGCATATGGTATGTTCCATGCAATTCGTGCGCCTATCTTGCGTCAAGATTAGCACTATCTCCAAATAGATCGAACCGACCTTCCACTTGAGCCTCTTTACCTAGGAGTATCATCGGGTGCATCCAAAACGGTTTCTTAGCCTATGATGCATTAGGCGCAAACTGTGTACCTATCTTGCACCAAAACTAACTCTTTCTCCAAACAAACCAAAGCGAGATTGCATATGACACATGTCATCTAGGAGTTCTATTGGGGTGCGTCCAAATGGATTTCTTAGCATATGGTATGTTCCATGCAAACCGTGCACCTATCTTGCATCAATATTAGCACTATCTCCAAACAGACCAAACCGACCTTCCACTTGAGCCACTTCACCTAGGATTATCATCGGCTGCTTCCATAATGGTTTCTGAGCCTATGGTGCATTATGCGCAATCGATGCACCAATCTTGCACCTAAACTAACACTGTCTCCAAACAGATTGAAGCGAGATTCCATATGACACACATGATCTAGGAGTTCTATCGGGTGCGTCCAAATTGATTTATGAGAATATGGTACGTACCATGCAAACCGTACACCTATCTTTCATCAAGATTAGCACTATCTCCAAACAGACCGAACCGAGCTTTCACTTGAGCCTCTTCACCTAGGAGTACCATCGGGAACTTCCACAACGATTTCGGAGCCTATGGTGCACTGGGCACAAACCATGCAACTATCTTGCACCGAAACTAATACTATCTCCAACTGGACCGAAGCGAGATTCCATATGATACACTTCATCTAGTAGTTCCATCGAGTGCATCTACAGTTCCATCGGGTCTGTCCAAATTGATTTCTAAGCATATGGTATGTTCCATGCAAACCATGCACCTATCTTGCATCAAGATTAGAACTATCTCCAAACAGACAGAACAAAGATTCCACTTGAGCCTCTTCACCAAGGTGTACCATCGTGTGCATCCAAAATAGTTTATTAGCCTATGGTGCATTAGGCACAAACCGTGTACCTATCTTGCAACGAAACTAACACTATCTCCAAAGAGACCGAAGTGAGATTCTATATGACACACGTCATCTAGGAGTTCTATTGGGTGCTTCCAATTATATTTGGAAGCATATGGTACGTTCCATGCAATTCGTACAACTATCTTGCATCAAGATTAGCACTATCTCCAAACAAAAGCAAACTGAGCTTCCACTTGAGCCCCTTTACCCAGGAGTATCATCGGGTGCATCCAAAATGGTTTCTTAGCCTATGATGCATTAGGCGCAAACTGTGTACCTATCTTGCACCAAAACTAACTCTTTCTCCAAACAAACCGAAGCGAGATTCCATATGACACATGTCATCTAGGAGTTCTATTGGGGTGCGTCCAAATGGATTTCTTAGCATATGGTATGTTCCATGCAAACCGTGCACCTATCTTGCATCAAGATTAGCACTATCTCCAAACAGATCAAACCGACCTTCCACTTGAGCCACTTCACCTAGGATTATCATCGCGTGCTTCCATAATGGTTTCTGAGCCTATGGTGCATTATGCGCAATCCATGCACCAATCTTGCACCTAAACTAACACTGTCTCCAAACAGATTGAAGCGAGATTCCATATGACACACATGATCTAGGAGTTCTATCGGGTGCGTCCAAATTGATTTATGAGAATATGGTACGTACCATGCAAACCGTACACCTATCTTTCATCAAGATTAGCACTATCTCCAAACAGACCGAACCGAGCTTTCACTTGAGCCTCTTCACCTAGGAGTACCATCGGGAACTTCCATAACGATTTCGGAGCCTATGGTGCACTGGGCACGAACCATGCAACTATCTTGCACCGAAACTAATACTATCTCCAACTGGACCGAAGCGAGATTCCATATGATACACTTCATCTAGTAGTTCCATCGAGTGCATCTACAGTTCCATCGGGTCTGTCCAAATTGATTTCTAAGTATATGGTATGTTCCATGCAAACCATGCACCTATCTTGCATCAAGATTAGAACTATCTCCAAACAGACAGAACCAAGATTTCACTTGAGCCTCTTCACCATGGAGTACCATCGTGTGCGTCCAAAATAGTCTCTTAGCCTATGGTGCATTAGGCACAAACCGTGTACCTATCTTGCAACGAAACTAACACTATCTCCAAAGAGACCGAAGTGAGATTCTATTTGACACACGTCCTCTAGGAGTTCTATTGGGTGCTTCCAATTATATTTGGAAGCATATGGTACGTTCCATGCAATTCGTGGACCTATCTTGCATCAAGATTAGCACTATCTCCAAACAAAAGCAAACTGAGCTTCCACTTGAGCCCCTTTACCCCGGAGTATCATTAGCCTATGGTGCATTAGGCGCAAACTGTGTACCTATCTTGCACCAAAACTAACTCTTTCTCCAAACAAACCGAAGCGAGATTCCATATGACACATGTCATCTTGGAGTTCTATTGGGGTGCGTCCAAATGGATTTCTTAGCGTATGTTATGTTCCATGCAAACCGTGCACCTATCTTCCATCAAGATTAGCACTATCTCCAAACAGATCAAACCGACCTTCCACTTGAGCCACTTCACCTAGGATTATCATCGCGTGCTTCCATAATGGTTTCTGAGCCTATGGTGCATTATGCGCAAACCATGCACCAATCTTGCACCTAAACTAACATTGTCTCCAAACAGATTGAAGCGAGATTCCATATGACACACATGATCTAGGAGTTCTATCGGGTGCGTCCAAATTGATTTCTAAGAATATGGTACGTTCCATGCAAACCCTACACCTATCTTTCATCAAGATTAGCACTACCTACAAACAAACCGAACCGAGCTTTCACTTGAGCCTCTTCACCTAGGAGTACCATCAGGAACTTCCAGAACGATTTCTGAGCCTATGGTGCACTGGGCACAAACCATGCAACTATCTTGCACCGAAACTAATACTATCTCCAACTGGACTGAAGCGAGATTCCATATGATACACTTCATCTAGTAGTTCCATCGGGTGCATCTACAGTTCCATCGGGTCTGTCCAAATTGATTTCTAAGCATATGGTATGTTCCATGCAAACCATGCACCTATCTTGCATCAAGATTAGAACTATCTCCAAACAGACAGAACCAAGATTCCACTCGAGCGTCTTCACCATGGAGTACCATCGTGCGCGTCCAAAATAGTTTCTTAGCCTATGGTGCATTAGGCACAAACCGTGTACCTATCTTGCAACGAAACTAACACTATCTCCAAAGAGACCGAAATGAGATTCTATATGACACACGTCATCTAGGAGTTCTATTGGGTGCTTCCAATTATATTTGGAAGCATATGGTACGTTCCATGCAATTCGTGCACCTATCTTGCATCAGGATTATCACTATCTCCAAACAAAAGCAAACTGAGCTTCCACTTGAGCCCCTTTACCCAGGAGTATCATCGGGTGCATCCAAAATGGTTTCTTAGCCTATGATGCATTAGGCGCAAACTGTGTACCTATCTTGCACCAAAACTATCTTTGTCTCCAAACAAACAAAAGCGAGATTCCATATGACACATGTCATCTAGGAGTTCTATTGGGGTGCGTTCAAATGGATTTCCTAGCATATGGTATGTTCCATGCAAACCGTGCACCTATCTTGCATCAAGGTTAGCACTATCTCCGAACAGATCGAACCGACCATCCACTTGAGCCTCTTCACCTAGGATTATCATCGGGTGCTTCCATAATGGTTTCTGAGCCTATGGTGCATTATGCGCAAACCATGCACCAATCTTGCACCTAAACTAACACTGTCTCCAAACAGATTGAAGCTAGATTCCATAGGACACACATGATCAAGAAGTTCTATCGGGTGCGTCCAAATTGATTTCTAAGAATATGGTACGTTCCATGCAAACCGTACACCTATCTTTCATCAAGATTAGCACTATCTCCAAACAGACCGAACCGAGCTTTCACTTGAGCCTCTTCTCCTAGGAGTACCATCGGGAACTTCCACAACGATTTCTGAGCCTATGGTGCACTGGACACAAACCATGCAACTATCTTGCACCGAAACTAATACTATCTCCAACTGGACCGAAGCGAGATTCCATATGATACACTTCATCTAATAGTTCCATCGGGTGCATCTACAGTTCCATCGGGTTTGTCCAAATTGATTTCTGAGCATATGGTATGTTCCATGCAAACCGTGCACCTATCTTGCATCAAGATAAGAACTATCTCCAAAAAGACAGAACAAAGATTCCACTTGAACCTCTTCACCAAGGAGTACCATCATGTGCGTCCAAAATAGTTTATTAGCCTATGGTGCATTAGGCACAAACCGTGTACCTATCTTGCAACAAAACTAACACTATCTCCAAAGAGACCGAAGTGAGATTCTATATGACACACGTCATCTAGGAGTTCTATTGGGTGCTTCCAATTATATTTCGAAGCATATGGTACGTTCCATGCAATTCGTGCACCTATCTTGCATCAGGATTAGCACTATCTCCAAACAAAAGCTAACTAAGCTTCCACTTGAGCCCCTTTACCTAGGAGTATCATCGGGTGCATCCAAAATGGTTTCTTAGCCTATGATGCATTAGGCGCAAACTGTGTACCCATCTTGCACCAAAACTAACTTTGTCTCCAAACAAACCGAAGCGAGATTCCATATGACACATGTCATCTAGGAGTTCTATCGGGTGCGTCCAAATTGATTTCTAAGAATATGGTACGTTCCATGCAAACCGTACACCTATCTTTCATCAAGATTAGCACTATCTCCAAACAGACCGAACCGAGCTTTCACTTGAGCCTCTTCACCTAGGAGTACCATCGGGAACTTCCACAACGATTTCTGAGCCTATGGTGCACTGGGCACAAACCATGCAACTATCTTGCACCGAAACTAATACTATCTCCACCTGGACCGAAGCGAGATTCCATATTATACACTTCATATAGTAGTTCCATCGGGTGCATCTATAGTTCCATCGGGTTTGTTCAAATTGATTTCTAAGCATATGGTATGTTCAATGCAAACCATGCACCTATCTTGCATCAAGATTAGAACTATCTCCATACAGATAGAACCAAGATTCCACTTGAGCCTCTTCACCATGGAGTACCATTGTGTGTGTCCTTAATAGTTTATTAGCCTATGGTGCATTAGGCACAAACCATGTACCTATCTTGCAACGAAACTAACACTATCTCCAAAGAGACCGAAGTGAGATTCTATATGACACACATCATCTAGGAGTTCTATTGGGTGCTTCCAATTATATTTGGAAGCATATGGTACGTTCCATGCAATTCGTGGACCTATCTTGCATCAAGATTAGCACTTTCTCCAAACAAAAGCAAACTGAGCTTCCACTTGAGCCCCTTTACCCAGGAGTATCATCGGGTGCATCCAAAATGGTTTCTTAGCCTATGATGCATTAGGCACAAACTGTGTACCTATCTTGCACCAAAACTAACTATTTCTCCAAACAAACCGAAGCGAGATTCCATATGACACATGTCATCTAGGAGTTCTATTGGGGTGCGTCCAAATGGATTTCTTAGCGTATGGTATGTTCCTTGCAAACCGTGCACCTATCTTGCATCAAGATTAGCACTATCTCCTAACAGATCAAACCGACCTTCCACTTGAGCCACTTCACCTAGGATTATCATCGGGTGCTTCCATAATGGTTTCTGAGCCTATGGTGCATTATGCGCAAACCATGCACCAATCTTGCACCTAAACTAACACTGTCTCCAAACAGATTGAAGCGAGATTCCATATGACACAAATGATCTAGAAGTTCTATCGGGTGCGTCCAAATTGATTTCTAAGAATATGGTACGTTCCATGCAAACCGTACACCTATATTTCATCAAGATTAGCACTATCTCCAAACAGTCCGAATCGAGCTTTCACTTGAGCCTCTTCACCTAGGAGTACCATCAGGAACTTCCACAACGATTTCTGAGCCTATGGTGCACTGGACACAAACCATGCAACTACCTTGCATCGAAACTAATACTATCTCCAACTAGACCAAAGCGAGATTCCATATGATACACTTCATCTAGTAGTTCCATCGGGTGCATCTACAGTTCCATCGGGTTTGTCCAAATTTATTTCTGAGCATATGGTATGTTCCATGCAAACTGTGCACCTATCTTGCATCCAGATAAGAACTATCTCCAAAAAGACAGAACAAAGATTCCACTTGAGCCTCTTCACCAAGGAGTACCATCGTGTGCGTCCAAAATAGTTTATTAGCCTATGGTGCATTAGGCACAAACCGTGTACCTATCTTGCAGCAAAACTAAAACTTTCACCAAAGAGACCGAAGTGAGATTCTATATGACACACGTCATCTAGGAGTTCTATTGGGTGCTTCCAATTATATTTCGAAGCATATGGTACGTTCCATGCAATTCGTGCACCTATCTTGCATCAGGATTAGCACTATCTCCAAACAAAAGCAAACTGAGCTTCCACTTGAGCCCCTTTACCTAGGAGTATCATCGGGTGCATCCAAAATGGTTTCTTAGCCTATGATACATTAGGCGCAAACTGTGTACCTATGTTGCACCAAAACTAACTTTGTCTCCAAACAAACCGAAGCGAGATTCCATATGACACATGTCATCTAGGAGTTCTATCAGGTGCGTCCAAATTGATTTCTAAGAATATGGTACGTTCCATGCAAAGCGTACACCTATCTTTCATCAAGATTAGCACTATCTCCAAACAGACCGAACCGAGCTTTCACTTGAGCCTCTTCACCTAGGAGTACCATCGGGATCTTCCACAACGATTTCTGAGCCTATGGTGCACTGGGCACAAACCATGCAACTATCTTGCACCGAAACTAATACTGTCTCCAAACCGATTGAAGCGAGATTCCATATGACACACATGATCTAGGAGTTCTATCGGGTGCATCCAAATTGGTTTCTGAGAATATGGTACGTTCCATGCAAACCATACACCTATCTTTTATCAAGATTAGCACTATCTCCAAGCAGACCGAACCGATCTTTCACTTGAGCCTCTTTACCTAGGAGTACCATCGGAAACTTCCACAGCGATTTTTGAGCCTATGGTGCACTAGGCACAAACCATGCAACTATCTTGCACCGAAACTAATACTATCTCCAATTGGACCGAAGCGAGATTTCATATGATACACTTCCTCTAGTAGTTCCATTGGGTGCACCTACAGTTCCATCGGGTTTGTCCAAATTGATTTCTGACCATATGGTATGTTCCATGCAAACCGTGCACCTATCTTGCATCAAGATTAGAACTATCTCCAAACAGGTAGAACAAAGATTCCACTTGAGCCACTTCACCAAGAGTACCATCATGTGCATCCAAAATTGTTTCTTAGCCTACAGTGCATTAGGCACAAACCGTGTACCTATCTTGTACCAAAACTAACACTATCTCCAAAGAGTCCGAAGTGAGATTCTATATGACACACGTCATCTAGGAGTTCTATTGCGTGTTTCCAAATATATTTCAAAGCATATGGTATGTTCCATGCAATTCGTGCACCTATCTTGCATCAAGATTAGCACTATATCCAAACAAAAGCAAACTGAGCTTCCACTTGAGCCCCTTTACCCAGGAGTATCATCGGGTGCATTCAAAATGGTTTCTTAGCCTATGATGCATTAGGCACAAACTGTGTACCTATCTGGCCCCAAAACTAACTCTGTCTCCAAACAGACCGAAGCGAGATTCCATATGACACATGTCATCTAGGATTTCTATTGGGGTGCGTCCAAATGGATTTCTTAGCATATGGTATGTTCCATGCAAACCATGCACCTATCTTGTATCAAGATTAGCACTATCTCCAACACAGATCGAATTGACCTTCCACTTGAGCCTCTTCACCTAGGAGTATTATCGGGTGCTTCCATAATGGTTTCTGAGCCTATGGTGCATTATGCGCAAACCATGCACCAATCTTGCACCTAAACTAACACTGTCTCGAAACAGATTGAAGCAAGATTCCAAATGACACACATGATCTAGGAGTTCTGTCGGGTGCGTCCAAATTGATTTCCGAGAATATGGTATGTTCCATGCAAACCGTACACCTATCATGCATCAAGATTAGCACTATCTCCAAACAAACCGAACCGAGCTTTCAATTCAGCCTCTTCACCTAGGAGTACCATCGGGAACATCCACAAAGGTTTCTGAGCCTATGGTGCACTGGGCACAAACCATGCACTTATCTTGCACTGAAACTAATACTATCTCCAACTGGACTGAAGCGAGATTCCATATGATACACTTCATCTAGTAGTTCCGTCGAGTGCATCTACAGTTCCATCGAGTGTGTCCAAATTGATTTCTGAGCATATGGTATGTTCTATGCAAACCGTGCACCTATCTTGCATCAAGATTAGAACTATCTCCAAACAGACAGAACCAAGATTCCACATGAGCCTCTTACCCAAGGAGTACCATCGCGTGCATCCAAAATAGTTTCTTAGCCTGTGGTGCATTAGGCACAAACCGTGCACCTATCTTGCACCAAAACTAACATTATCTCCAAAGAGACCGAAGTGAGATTCTATATGACACACGTCATCTAGGAGTTCTATTGGGTGCGTCCAAATATATTTCTAAGCATATGGTACGTTCGATGCAATTCGTGCACCTATCTTTCATCAATATTAGCACTATCTCCAAACAAAGCAAACTGAGCTTCCACATGAGCCCCTTAACCCAGGAGTATCATCGGGTGCATCCAAAATGGTTTCTTAGCCTATGATGCATTAGGCGCAAACTGTGTACCTATCTTGCACCAAAACTAACTCTGTCTCCAAACAGTCCGAAGCGAGATTCCATATCCCACATGTCATCTAGGATTTCTATTGGGGTGCGTACAAATGGATTTCTTAGCTAAGGCCGTACTCATCAGCCAATGATGATGCA